>NC_091196.1:25029911-25169911 GCF_040958095.1 Procambarus clarkii
CATCTATTATGTTACCAGGTAGTGTGTTGCACAGCCACCATGCCGTCAACAACCAAGCTGGCCCCAGACTACCCTGGGACTCATCGAACACAATAAACCAGTTTTCTCTTCTAACAGCAGAATGTCAGAGACACTATGCAGGCGATGAGTCACAATAACGTGGCTGAAGTAACGTCAGAGACACTACATAAAGACACCGTCAGAGTGGGCGTGAGTAAGCTGCTCCGAGCTGCCGCTGCCTCTCCCGCTCCACTTGCTTGCTAAAACCCTCAACTTTCAGTCGACTGGAGTACTGGTCTAGGTGGATATCGTCGGTGTGAATCCGTGTGTGATATTTGCATTTACTTCTTCATTCATTCCATGTCTTTACCACACTGCTATTCGGCAAATACTACCACATACCCGGGTGGTTTTAGTAACCAGATTCACGAAGCAGTTACGCAAAGACTTACGAACGTGTACATCTTTCCTCAATCTTTGATGGCTTTGTTTACATTTATTATACAGTTTACAAGTATGAAAACTTGTCAATCAACTGTTGTTATTGTTATAAACAGCCTCCTGGTGCTTCGGAGCTCATTATCTATTTTATAAGTATAAACAAAGCCGCCAAAGATTGAGAAAAGATGTACAGGTTCGTAAGTGCTTGCGTAAATGCTTCGTGAATCTGACCGCAGCTGTGTTCCCGGGTCCGTGTAGCAGTCGTGTCAACCAGTCTGGGGCTCTGTCGTCCTCAGCGGCTCCTGGAAACACTTTTGTATGTGATAATGTCTATCCTCTGTTCATCTCTTCCTGAGACATGATGTGTAGTGCCTTTAGTGTTGAATAACACCTCTCAGCTCTGGGACCAGTCTGCTGGAATACCTCAGTCAATAACGTTTGATGATTGATTGATTGATAAAGATTAAGCCACCCAAGAGGTGGCACGGGCATGAATAGCCCGTAAAACGTTTGATTGTACACGTCTCATTATAAAGACCACTTGGACGCCACACCTAACGTGTGTTGTAGTCAGTGTTCTGCAGGACTATTCAAGTTCCTGAAAGGAAGCAGTCCACGGGGGAGAGACATCTCCCGTCACACAGGGTGCAGTCGCACCTCCACAGATCTCCAGTATCATCTATTGATACTGGTAATGGCTCAAAAGGGCCACCACTTACGGGCTATTCGTGCCCGTGCCACCTTTAGGGTGGCTTAATCTTCATCAATCAATCAATCAGGAAGCAGTTAGGTAGGTACTCTTACATTAGGTAAGTCACTCCTGTCTGGTGTGATGTTAGCGTTCAGGAGGTTTCTACATCCTAGTCTAGCAGTGTCCTCCCAGCAGTGTCCTCACAGCAGTGTCCTCACAGCAGTGTCCTCACTACAGCAACGTCTTGCTGTAGTTTCTCCGGGTCTTCCTGCACTGCTGTTGATTACAGTTGCTGTAGTGTGTGTGTGGGGGGGGGGGGGCGTGCGTGTGTTTGCGTGTGTGTATAGGTAAAGAGGAAGGGGTATTTTTCCTTCCCTCACTGCCTCCTTCCTTCCTTCCCTCCCTCACCTGCCCCCGACACACCGAGGTCCCCCGCCAGACCAGGGGAGCGGGGGGGGGAGAGGTGGTCGGGTGAGTGTGAGCTTGTTGTTCCAGCTACTTTCATCACACCGCATTCATTCCTACTTTCACTTGACCACAATACTCTCTCTCTCTCTCTCTCTCTCTCTCTCTCTCTCTCTCTCTCTCTCTCTCTCTCTCTCTCCCTTTCTCGTTCATTTGTCGTCTCTTTTTCAATCGCGGGAGTACACACACACACACACACACACACACAAACACATACATCTAGCACATCTAGGCGAGCACACAATGAAAGAAGTTAGAAAGCTTTCATTTAGCATAAGAGTGGTGAGAAAATGGAATGAACTAAAGCAGCAGGTTGTGGAAGAAAAATTGTGTTCATAATTTTAAGTTAAAAGTAAATATGAATGGGAAATAGGACAGAAGTCAATGCTTTAAACAACCGGCGGCTAGAAAGGCGGAGTCCAAGAGCTACTGCTTGATCCTGCAGGCACAAATAGATGAATAAAGTCTATATCTGTCCAGAAAAACAGACCTGACAAAGGTTAGGTATTTATATGAATTTAAATATATCATTAATCTCATGGTATTGGGGGTGCTATATTAAGCTGGATTAGGGCATGGCTATACCAAAGGAAACAGAGAGTTAGTATAAATGGAATCAAGTCAGAGTGGGAAAATGTTGTAAGTGGAGTGCCTCAAGGCTCTGTCCTGGGACCTCTGTTGTTTATAATATATATAAATGATTTAGATTCAGGTTTGAGTAGCAACATTTGCAAATTTGCCGATGATACGAAAATCGGTAGGGAAATTAATTCGGAGGAGGACTCACTATCACTTCAAGTTGATCTAGATAGGGTTTTGAAATGGTCAAAGGATTGGCAGATGCAGTTTAATGCTGATAAATGTAAAGTTCTGAGGTTAGGTAATGATGATAGAGTTACAAGATACGAGCTAGATGGTGTTGTGATTGCGAAGTCGGATTGCGAAAGGGATCTGGGAGTTATGATTAGTAAGAATTTAAAACAAAAGGATCAATGCATAAATGTTCGTAATAAGGCAAATCGGACACTTGGATTTATTAATCGCAGCGTTAGTAACAAGACACCTGGTGTGGTTCTCAAGCTATATCTTGCTCTAGTTAGGCCCCATTTAGATTATGCAGTTCAGTTTTGGTCGCCATATTATAGAATGGATATAAATTCACTTGAACGTGTCCAGCGTAGGATGACTAAGTTAATTCCCCAAATTAGAAATCTTTCATATGAAGAAAGATTAACAAAGCTTAAGTTGCATTCACTGGAAAGGCGAAGAGTTAGGGGCGACATGATAGAGGTTTACAAGTGGGTGAATGGACATAACAAGGGGGATATTAATAGGGTATTAAAAGTATCAACACAGGACAGAACACGAAACAATGGGTATAAATTGGATAAGTTTAGATTTAGGAAAGACTTGGGTAAATACTGGTTCAGTAACAGGGTTGTAGATTTGTGGAACCAATTGCCGCGTAACGTGGTGGAGGTGGGGTCCCTCGATTGTTTCAAGCGCGGGTTGGACAAGTATATGAGTGGGATTGGGTGGTTATAGAATAGGAGCTGCCTCGTATGGGCCAATAGGCCTTCTGCAGTTACCTTTGTTCTTATGTTCTTATGTTCTTAAATAATTCTTTGCAGCTGTGAATTATACACATGTCTGAGTAAGCAGGTGTCAAGAGACACCTGTGATCACGCGACACATAATACACAATAACCCAAAAAACTGTCCAGAGATTCATCAACAAAGGGGTCAGACCAGGCTAAATTTCACCTTGGATGCTGAAAGAATGTGCACAGAAGCTTAGTGAACCACTCAAAACTATTTTCCAAACATCTTGACAATTGGGAACCCATGCAGATGTGGTCGTAATGGCTTGGTGCTTTCTCCTAATTCTCTTCCCTTTGCAGATATGGCAAAAGGCAAAGTCTCAGTTTGCCAAAAAATGGCGACAGAGAGGTGCCATTATCTTGCAGACCGACCAGTGTGGTCGGCAGAACTCGGACAAGGAAAGAGACCCAGAGCTGAGAAGTCAGTCAGTCAGTCTCAGTCTCTCTCAGTCTCTCTCTCTCTCTCTCTCTCTCTCTCTCTCTCTCTCTCTCTCTCTCTCTCTCTCTCTCTCTCTCTCTCTCTCTCTCTCTCTCTCTCTCTCTCTCTCTCTCTGAGAACCACGCCACGGGCATTATGTGAGCAGCCTTCCCTATGCTGAGATAATTTAAGGAGTCATTAGAACTCATAGATGCTACAAAAATTCCTCACAACATACGCGAGAGATAAATTAGAATATGCAGCAGTTGTATGCTGTACAAATCTCATAAAGCATTTTAAAACGTCAGCAAGAGGTGCAAATAAATGCAACTAAATGGGAGAATATAAAAGCCAAGAGAGGAAGAGGAGCGAAACATGAAATATAAGATAGAGAAAAGTTGATTGTGTGGATCCATATTACTTGTTGGGGCCAGGCGGGACGGCCTTGGTGGGTGCCCCGCCCTCGCTACACCTGTCTACCGTCCATTGCCTCACCCGTCCACCGTCCAATACCACACCCGTCCACCGTCCCTTGCCTCACCCGTCCACCGCCCTCACCTCACCCGTCCACAGCCCTCACCACAGTTACTGACTTCCTGGAAGAGTTTCAGAGTTCATAAACCGTTTAGTAAAATACAGTTTCAGCCGCCATGGTTTAGGTAAGAGGTTCGGAGCTCGTAAGTGGTGTCGTAAGTGCTTCGTGACTCGTGGCCTTGGGAGTTACGAGGAAGGTGGCCGGTGAACTCGACCACAGGATCACTTACATCAATTTTAACATTTAAAGTAACCGGGTCCCGTGGTCGGGGACAGGAAGCCTTTTATGCTTATGTGGGTCCCTCCCCCGGGTCAACTGTTGACCTTCGGCAGCCCCAGAACTGTTGCCTAACTCCCAGGTACCTGTTTTACTGTTGTTTGAACAGAGGCAACAGGCGAGCGGAGATGTGACTCCCCCGGGAGGAGTCCCAGGGGATCAAACCCGGGATCCACGAGTGTGAGACGAAGACCCAGACCACTGCGATCAGTGACATCATAGTGTCCAGCCGTCAATAGCATTGTTCTCGAAGCCTACCATTACCGACGCAACTTAACGGGATCTATAATGAGTTAAAATTGCTAAGGTCTACTAAGCTCTCACAACAAGGACTAAGTTAGACGAAGTTAGGTCCAGATTTAGTTAAGTTGGTTTTTGTTTCTGGTTTTTCATAATTTATATTTTTTAAGTGTATTTTTGTACTAAAGTGTTAAGTTACAAAAGACTTTGCAGTATGAACATGGTGTGTGGGAGGCTTGAGGACAGGATGAACTAGGCCGGTGTAGTGTATATGCATGTGTTCCTCTTAATTATTCTTACTACCTGTGACTGGGCTTCAGCTCCTGGGCCCCGTGTTCTCGGCATGGACGGTCTGACTCCCCACCTCTCGTGAGGACTCTTCCATTCATTACAAAGCAATACTGAAACTTCCCCCACACATATATTTTTGTTCCATAACTTCCCATTAGATTACCTTGAGGTGCTTCCGGGGCTTAGCGTCCCCGCGGCCCGGTTGTCGACCAGGCCTCCTGGTTGTAGAAGATTTGTATATTTTCCACTGTGGTCTTGTATGGTGTAGAGGAGGTGTTGGGTTGTCAAGTTTCCAGCCTCGTTAACTGTTTAATAAATGGTAACCAAGCACCTCATCATTGAGGAAAGATGTACAGGTTTCGCAAGTGGTTAGGTAGATGAGTTACGAGTCCTGGCCCCGGCCTCCCAGTTAACACAACCACATAAAGGGAAAATCTAAATTAAATTTGTATTAATTTTTTTGTTCTTTTCTATGACTTTTTTTTAGGGACGGGAGAGGATAGGGGGTTGGGGGGGGGGAGGAGGGTAATTTGATGACTTTTCATTGACAATTTTTTCAATGATATTTCCTGGTGCTGTAAGTGGCTTCCACTGCCTCAATTTTCTACTAGCTCTCTCTGTCTGTCTGTCTGTCTGTCTCTCTCTCTCTCTCTCTCTCTCTCTCTCTCTCTCTCTCTCTCTCTCTCTCTCTCTCTCTCCCCTACCACAGTGAGAGGCGGGAGGCACTCTCAACAGTAAGAGACCAGTGCCCTGCCTTACACTATGAGGCAGGGGTTGAGTGCCACCATCACTCACGTCAACCATTGCCCAATACGATTCGTGTGTACGTCTCTTGTAGCTATACTATCACAACACTTTCACTTACACATCATCATGTGCGTGTACATGTGGTTGTGTTGCTTACACATACATACCTTACTCATATATATATCTTTGCTGCACATGTATACGTTGCTTGCAAATGAATTACTTGCAGGTATACCCGAACATATATTTTTGCATATATGTAGTAGAAGGCGCGTTTGCGTTCCATGACTGACAGTATATCAGTGCCTGTGGGTGTGTTTGCGTGCGGTTGATGGCAGTATCTGAGTGCGTGTGGGTGTGTTTGCGTGCGGTTCATGACGGCATCTCAAGGCCCCCAGCTCCCGAGCAAATAACGAAGGTCATATGAGAGATGAAGGTCGATCACGTCTCGGGCGGGAAAATGATGCGATGTTCTGACCAATTACCCGACGTTTACCGCCACATAATAAGTCAACTCAACCAGTTAATGAGGCAGAAGTCATTCCCAAGTGGATCTGAGAGGTGATCCTCAGGGTAAACAAGCCAAGGCTAAGCTAGTCTACAAGGTGCTCCGAGGCGCTGGTATCCTAACGGACTAATCACTCGACAAGAAGCAAGTCCCCACTCGCCTACAAATGATGATACGTGCCTTGAGCCCAATCATCGCGACGGTGTCCTTGGTAGGCAAAGGTCCTTGGTAGGCAAAGGTATGCACTAGGCCGTGTGGCTGGGGTCAGAGGAAACGCCATGAGGGTTGACACATCTCACTACACTACAGGTACAGGCCTCAGCAACAGGTACAAGAAGGCTCGGTAGGATAGATACAAGTCTATCCTACACTTCTACAGGTCTTCATTCACATCGTCAGTAGTGTGGGGCGCTCTAGCTAACGATCGTTCACTCTGTTATTATCATCAGTAATTGTGCACCTCGGTGTGAGTCAGCTGTTAGATGGTATGCCTGGTGAGGTGTGGGGCTTCTGTGAAGATAATTCTTAGCTTGTTAAATACGCAGAAACTTGCTACACGTGTTTTCCTTCAGGCTTGGTGTGTACTCGGTTGTGTTCACTTAGTTGTGCTTGCGGGGGTTGAGCTTCGGCTCTTTGGTCCCGCCTCTCAACTGTCAGTCAGTCAACTGGTGTACGGATTCCTGAGCCTACTGGGCTCTATCATATCTACATTTGAAGTTGTGTATGGATTATCAGAACAGTCTGATAGGCACACTCAAACTGTGTGTGTGTGTGTGTGTGTGTGTGTGTGTGTGTGTGTGTGTGTGTGTGTGTGTGTGTGTGTGTGTGTGTGTGTGTGTGTGTGTGTCAGAGAACACATTTATAAAACAATTTCAGGTCTGACGTGTCCAGTGTAGGGTGAGGCAGGACACTGTAGGTATAGTGGTTTAGTCACACTGGGAGAAATTTATGATTCAAAAGTTAATTATCTTATTATCAAACTCTTTAATGCATTTCGTAAAGTTTATATACTTATAAACACCATTACAGGTTAGGAAGACTGGGAGATATATGAGATATATGATGAGGGAGCCGGTCGGCCGAGCGGACAGCACACTGGACTTGTGATCCTGGGTTCGATCCCAGGCGCCGGCGAGAAACAATAGGCAGAGTTTCTTTCACCCTATGCCCCTGTTGCCTAGCAGTAAAATAGGTACCTGGGTGTTAGTCAGCTGTCACGGGCTGCTTCCTGGGGGTGGAGGACCGGGCCGCGGGGACAATAAAGCCCCGAAATCATCTCAAGATAACCTCAAGATATGATAGCAACACAGCAGAACATTGATAACGTGCGAAGTGTTGATGGATTTCTTAGAGAAGGAATCCTTCCTTCTCCCTTCCTAAAGGGAGGAATTCCTTCTTGCTAAAGAAGAAGATAACCTAAAGATAACCTCTCTGGACCAGAAGGTGGTTGTGTTATCCTGCTGGTAGTATTGACCAGTTTAGAGCACTGATGCTCACCCGTTTGGTGCTCTTTTTTTGTGATGACCGCAAGTTGGTCCCGGGGCGTCGAGGACCAAGGTCCCGCACCTGGTGGTGACGTCTCGGCCTCGCCTCACACTTAACACCAGCTCCCGCCATAGTCGTCCTCGGGGTGGTTGGCAACCCTGGCGAGGACCAGGGTGTGTACTCACCTAGTTGTGCTTGCGGGGGTTGAGCTCTGGCTCTTTGGTCCCGCCTCTCAACCGTCAATCAACTGGTGTACAGATTCCTGAGCCTATTGGGCTCTATCATATCTACACTTGAAACTGTGTATGGAGTCAGCCTCCACCACATCACTGCCTAATGCATTCCATTTGTGTGTGTGTGTGTGTGTGTGTGTGTGTGTGTGTGTGTGTGTGTGTGTGTGTGTGTGTGTGTGTGTGTGTGTGTGTGTGTGTGTGTGTGTGTGCGTGTTCTGATAGTGAACCAATCACATATTTAACCCCACTGTCACCATCAACACAGAGCAACAATGGCGGCCATAACCTTCAGCGCTCACCTCAACAATCAAATATCTTTTTTTGTCTAAAATCGTCTAAGGACACGAGTCGAGGGACTCTTGTCAATGTTAAGATCATAAAGGTATGTCATCTTTTGTCACCTAGGTGACAAAAGATGTGTTTTGTGTTTCCCGTTCTCCATCATTGCACTCTCCCTGCCTCTCCCCCTCCTCTCAAAAATCAGGAGAGAGAAGTGTCCTGAATGTACAGGTCACGGGACTATCTCCCAGTGGAGGATTTCACAAACTTTACCGGGAACTGGTTCGAGTGTCATTGTTGACAGCGTAATGACCCCTTACAGTCGAATGGGCCCCAAAGCCAAGCCTTAAAACAAGACGTTGGTCGGGCACGGCAGCACTCCTGAATTTTGTGGTGGTGGGCGCGGCCAACACAAAGGACAATCACTGAGAGCCTCCACTGTTTTGTTCACATATATTTTGAATGACTTTACCCTGAGAACGGTGTGATATTTTGTCTTGGAGGTCGCGTTGTGTGGTATTTCGCTTGTGGCTCAGACTATTTTTATCAGTATTATATTTGAAATGAACTGATGGAGATTGAGATAATTAAACCTGTCTGATACGTGTCTGGTGAACATGTGGATTCACAACACCCGCCCCCCACCCTCAACACCCGCCCCCCACCCTCAACACCTGCCGCCCACCCTCAACACCCGCCCCCCACCCTCAACACCCGCCCCCCACCCTCAACACCTGCCGCCCACCCTCAACACCCGCCCCCCACCCTCAACACCCGCCCCCCACCCTCAACACCCGCCCCCCACCCTCAACACCTGCCGCCCACCCTCAACACCTGCTCACTTCGCAAATTGACTCTAAATCTGCAGAAAGAAGCAAAATTTAGCGTCAAAACTGTCGCTTCACAAAATAAATATTCCCATCAGCTCTCCTTCAAGCCGCCACAACCTCACAATCAGATTGTTCACAACAATCAGATTGTTCCGCCGCCGCTCACACACTGCCGTGACCCAGGTTCGAGCCCCCCGCCATGTGCTGCTTGAGGAGTCAACACCCCGTGGATGGTATCGCGGGCTCCCCGGGACCTGCAGTGTGACTGAAGAAGTTGCTGGTCACCCGCCATGTTGCTGCCTTCCCGCCTCCCTCCACACCAGGTTGGCCGCCACCTGCTGCTGCTGCTGCTGCTACTGCTGCTACTGCTGCTGCTGCTGCTGCTACTGCTGCTGCTGCTGCTGCTACTGCTGCTGCTGCTGCTACTGCTACTGCTGCTGCTGCTGCTGCTGCTGGTGCTGCTGGTGCTGCTGCTGCTACTGCTGCTGCTACTGCTACTGCTGCTGCTACTGCTGCTGCTGCTGCTGCTACTGCTGCTGCTGCTGCTGCTGCTGGTGCTGCTGGTGCTGCTGCTGCTGCTACTGCTGCTGCTACTGCTGCTGCTACTGCTGCTGCTGCTGCTGCTGCTGCTGCTGCTGCTACTGCTGCTGCTGCTGCTGCTGCTGGTGCTGCTGGTGCTGCTGCTGCTGCTACTGCTGCTGCTACTGCTGCTGCTACTGCTGCTGCTGCTACTGCTGCTGGTGCTACTGCTGCTATTCCTGCTGCTGCTGCTGCTGCTACTGCTGCTGCTGCTGCTGCTACTGCTGCTGCTGCTCTTCTTACTGCTCACTGATCCTCTCGTGCCGGTCCAGTCACTGCCCGGGGCACAGCGGTACTGCCATTACGGAGCCTTCAACTATCATGCGATTCATTCTAGCTTCCAGTTTTTGTTAACGTGTGGTTTGGTTGTTGAATTGGCAGTCTCCGGGCACCGATGGGGCTTGTGACACTGGCTTGGGTGAGGCGGTGCAGGGGGGGGGAGGGAAGGGGGCTTCCAGCACAACATTCGTATACTGTCATGTTTGACATTTCAGTGAGAGTGCCTGTATCACTGTGTGGGGGGGATACAGTAGGGAGCCGGTCGGCCGAGCGGAAAGCACAATGTACTTGTGATCCTATGGTCCTGGGTTCGATCCTAGGCGCCGGCGAGAAACAATGGGCAGAGTTTCTTTCACCCTATGCCCCTGTTACCTAGCAGTAAAATAGGTACCTGGGTGTTAGTCAGCTGTCACGGGCTGCTTCCTGGGGGTGGAGGCCTGGTCAAGGACCGGGCCACACTAAAAGCCCCGAAATCATCTCAAGATAACCTCAAGATAACCGTCGGGGGGGGGGCGCCTCTGTCATACTGGCTGACACAGGCTGGCATTGTGTCTTTGGCATAAGAAGTGATGCTGAACACGTTAATTACATAATACCATTAACTTGGCTTATTGGATTAGTCATTACTGGGGTTAATTGCCCTGATTAGAAGTGAATGACCTGGGCGTCCTTAATCATTATCATTAAGACACAGGTTAACGTTTAAGGTCATATGTTTAACCAGCCTAGCCAGGCCGTTCTCATGATCTGTCACTCCGTAAAGAACGTAACTGATTATCCTATCCAGGAGCGTCCGTACTAGCCTAAACAACCCACCTACTCCATTGAGGCCGATGTATAGAAGACGTCATTATGACGGTGCTTGAAACTTGACAATCACAGTTGCAGTTTTAACGGATTAGTCGATTACCTAAAAAAAACGCGTCGATTGCGTGAGAGGACAGGTTGAAGAGGTCACTTGTTTGATGTCCACCGGAGTCCCTCTCAACCCCATCCATCAACTGTCCATCATGGGACGGTATACCCCAACTGTCCACCATCGGGAAAGCTGGTCACATCTCATATGTTACACCTGAGCTATAAATCTTGAGAGAGAGAGAGTGATCTCATAGCAATAATAATTATCATTTCCTGGTAGGTTGTGACAGTGCGGCTTCCGGGGGGGTAGATACGGGCCCCGTCACAGCTACG
Source organism: Procambarus clarkii (assembly GCF_040958095.1). Lineage (NCBI taxonomy): Eukaryota > Metazoa > Arthropoda > Malacostraca > Decapoda > Cambaridae > Procambarus > Procambarus clarkii. The sequence goes on from NC_091196.1 coordinate 25,041,001, forward strand.
GGAGACGGAAGCAATCCTCACATCACATCCCTGTCTCTCTAGTTTCACTTCCCAGCCCGTAGTACCTCAACTAGCGCCTTCGACTGATCATGAGAAAGTAATTCCAGACGAGATGCTGCGTCTGTTCCTTGTGCGTGTGTCTTGAAGCGTCGTTATTTATTCGTGAACTTTAAGAAAGTTTTTATAGCAAGTAGACATGCAACTTGGGAGGGGGACGTGTCTATGGGGTGATCTGGGGAGGAAACAACTATAAAAAGAAACAACAAAGAAAACAAAGAAACAACTATAGAACTAAGAGTAGACATAGAGGAAACTATCCAACTTGAGGACAGGGTTCGTGAGGCTTGACAAGGAGGCGTTGAGAGCTCCACAACCTTGGTAAGACTAGTCCACACTACGCAGCCCCGCCCAACAATCATCATCTTAAAGAACACATTAATCTGAAAAATTACAAATAAACAGTGTGTGAGATTGGCTATATAAGAACTAGTGTTAAACACGTTAGAAAAAAAAGGGAATGAAATATATGATACGAGGAATTAACAAGATGGAAAATAAAGATATGTTTGCAAGACATAATGACAAGAAATACTCCTCTACCATAATATTGGAGAAGTAGATTGAACTAGACGAGAGTGAAGTAGAAGCCAACTCCATCCACACTTTCCAAAAATTGAAATGATAATTAATATCCAGGCAGGAAAACTTAAAAAAATAAAATCCCAGACTAAAGCAGCAAGAAAGGTAGCGATAAAGAAATATTTAACTTCTAAAAATAGAATAATTTGAGAAAAGTGTTGAGTCTTTGGAAAGAGTTAGAGGTTTCTATCACCTTGCAGTGTTGCCAGCGCGGCGTGGAGTGTGTAATACGCGGCAGAGTTGCCAAGTACACACCGGACCCCAAGCAGTGGGAGGACCAATATAAGAGTTCACTCAGCGGAAGTTGCAGGGGAGTGGAGGGAGGGAGGGAGGGAGGGAGTGTTCGTGGCTGTGTGGAGGTACATATTGGCTCTCCAGTTAGCCTCATGGCTTCTTGTCCCCCCGCCACGTGCTGCTCCTGACTGACTAAAAGTCCAAGTCCACCAGTAATCAGGGAAAACCATCCGACGACGTCGACGACTACCCCTGTGTCCCCCAACAACTTAACCTAACACACGGGTCATAGTTAACAAAGGCGTGACACAACCCTACACTACGGTTGAGGGCGTGAACTATGTACGCCCTCACCAACACCGTACACTACGACTACAAGTACTAGAGTCCCTGCCTCACGGTAGAACCACTCTGCCAAGACCAAAGACCACCGTAGTGTGCACCTCTGGCACCTTCCTCCACAACACCTTACATAAACTTATTCATTCTAATCTGAACGAGCCGCCAAATTGGAGCATAGTCTCAGAGGTTAAATAAACCTTCGAGTACTTGATTGCCAAGCGTCTCTGTTCTTCCTCGAGACTCTCCCGAAGAGCTGACAATCTAATCCTTATGGTTAGATTGCCAGCTCCTTCAGAAAGGTCTTCCTTCAAAAGTTCTCAAAACACTTTACAAGTTCTCAAGATGTAAGTACCTCATCTAAAAAAGGTACTTACATCTTGAAGTACCCAAGAAAGATTCCATAGTAGCGGAAAGGTACTATGGAATCTTCGAGCGCTGGAAATCCTTCTGTGCGAATTCTTTTGACAATCCAAACTATTCCAAGGTCCTGACAAGGTTCTTATCACTCTGGCAGTGTTCCAAGTCTAAGAACCTCATCCCCAAGCTCATCACAGTTGATACAGATCATATTTGTAGGACTTTCCGATGCTCCAAAACACTCAAGATATTCCTGGATCTTCATATACATAATCCTGTAACCTAATACAATATATCTCACCCTCCTGGAGACTTCTTCGTGAGTCTTCACAGGAAGACTCGTACCAGGTGCTTCAGGAGTCCTTACCCAAGCCTCTCTCCTTCCCCAGTTACCCACAACCGACCACCGTCAGCTTCCTCCGGTGGCAACATATGGAATTATTACAGCATCAACAATGGTTGAAAGCCCGACCAGCGCTGCCTGAGGCGGGTGACGTGACCACAGGCGCCTCTCAGGGAACCTCAGACCTGGTGCACGGCAAGGTCTACTGTGTGGTGCACACACACACACACACACACACACACACACACACACACACACACACACACACACACACACACACACACACACACACACACACACACACAGTACACGGTGTTGTATATAGTGTACTGTGTTGGGGCCAGTGTAGTAATCACGTGTATATCTTTATTGAAGACATATTCGCATATGGGACACTAGATGGGAGATCCGGCCGCACCCAGGTCTCTCTGTCCCTCCCCTCCCATTTCTCTTCTCCTATCTCCATTCCCATTATCCCCTCTGTGCCTTTCTCCCCAAACACCCTCCTCTTTCTTTTCACTCTTCTCCCTCGTTCTCCACCCTCTCTTTCCCCTCTTATTTCTCTGCCCTCTTTCCCGTCTCGTCCTCCCCCCACCCTCTTCATCTTTCGCACCTTCTTCCTCAATTTCCCCCTCTCACCCTCCCTTCTCCCCCCCTCTCTCTCTCTTTCTTATAAAATTTAATATGTCGAAGCACTAACAATTGCTTAAAAACCCTATGGAAAACTCATCCACAATATAATTTCAGACAATGAAAGTACTGTAGCAGGGTGTCTATGGATGCCCATATTTCTAATAGAGTGGCACTTGGGCCGACCCCCATCTGTCTTTTGACACTGCCATACATCATTCTGGGACGTTGGATGAGACTAGCTGCAGGTGTTTGGTCTCAAGAGTGTCCTGATGATGAGGATCACAGAGCCAGGTGTCTATAGAGCCATTCCTCCATCATGCTCTTTTTGATTTAGTATAACAATAATTTTAACTTTTAAAAGTCTGACAATTGCAAAAATTAATTGACGCTGGCGTCCAGGTGCTTGGCTAAAATTGTCAATTGTTCTTTGAAACAGAGTGACTTTTACCAGCCAGTTGTACTGGCTTGCCACTCCGTAAAAAATCCAACCTACTCACCTAACCAGATACGTACAAACCCAAGTAACCCACCAAACCTACTGAGTCCGATGCATAGAAAACGAAAAATATTTGTGAGCCGTTACTTTAGGTAATAGGTTATATTTGTAACGTTGATTACAATAACGCATAGAGCGCCCTAGTAGTTGAGAGGACGGGTTATCTTGAGATGATTTCGGGGCTTTAGTGTCCCCGCGGCCCGGTCCTCGACCAGGCCTCCATCCCCAGGAAGCAGCCCGTGACAGCTGACTAACACCCAGGTACATATTTTACTGCTAGGTAACAGGGGGATAGGGTGAAAGACACTCTGCCCATTGTTTCTCACCGGCGCCCAGGATCGAACCCGGGACCACAGGATCACAAGTCCAGCGTGCTGTCCCCTCGGCCGACCCCTATAAATTAAATGAACAAATCCACAAGGGCCGTGACGAGGATTCGAACATGCGTCTGGGAGCATCCCAGACACTGCCTTAATTGACTGAGCTACGACAGGGTTGATTAAGAAAAATATGAAGCCCCGAGGAATGTGTAGTTAAGGCAGCGCGCCCCTCATGAACACAGACCAAATGCTTTTTAACCGAACCGCCAAATGTCTGTACAAACACAAATAATTACCAACAGACACTCTAACCTAACCTGATATAGGCCTAAGTGTAGACTAAATTATAAGATGTAATGTTAGTTTACATATGAGAAGATACCAGATGCAGGCGATGAGTCACAATAACGTGGCTGAAGTATGTTGACCAGACCACACACTAGAAGGTGAAGGGACGACGACGTTTCGGTCCGTCCTGGACCATTCTCAAGTCGATACCAGAGAAGTCGAGAAGATACCAGTTTTGAACACGCCCAGTTTGCTAAGGGGTTTGTTTAAGGGGTTAAGGGGTTTGTTTAAGGGGTTAAGGGGGTTTGGTTAAGGGGTCAAGGCGTTTGTTTGGGGTCGGGTGATGGATGGACGAACACAGGACAGGTTTAGGGTTCAGTCGCTGCATGAACGAGTGTCGCCTGAGAACCGGTTGCTTTAACACCATGCACAACACACTTCTAAGTATCCCTCGGAGCCATCGGACATTTCAGACCATATTATCCTCGAGGCTACTGTGTCCACACGCACGGACCATTTTCAGCCATTGCTCAATGACTTTCTCATTACACAAAGAAGATTATACAATACACTTTTCTGCTTCTGGGGGACTTCCAAGGTCCTCCAGATATCCGGTTAAGTGTCTCCATGGGGGACTTCAACCGGAAACTTAAGTCATCCTGGAATCAGAAACGAACGCTCAAGCGTTGTTCAGGGTTTAAAAAGCTTGCTCCTAACCTTTTTAATTAAGACTTAAAGGAAAACTTTTGATTTAGTATCTAGTAAATTTTGTCAAATATCCTATTTATATTTGAGATTTAGTAAAATATCCGATTGAGGTATCTGATTGGCTAATGTGACATCTGATTAATCTGACCTCCGATTTAGGTGTCTCAGTGGCTAATTTGAAATTTGATTGAGTTATCTGATTGGTTAATGTGATATGTGTAGGTTTCAGAAACTCCCTCTCTCAAGCTTCACACAGATTTCTGAAGCACATTATCAAGCTTCATACATATTTCAGCTCATTCTGAAGCTTCATACAGGTTTCAGCTCATTCTCAAGCCTCATACAGGTTTCAGAAGCTCATTCTGAAGCTTCATACATATTCCAGCTCATTATCAAGCCTCATACAGGTTTCAGAAGCTCATTCTGAAGCTTCATACAGATTTCAGCTCATTATCAAGCCTCATACAGGTTTCAGAAGATCATTCTCAAGCTTCATACAGGTTTCAGCTCATTCTTAAGCTTCATACAGGTTTCAGAAGCTCATTCTGAAGCTTCATACATATTTCAGCTCATTATCAAGCCTCATACAGGTTCCAGATCATTCTCAAGCTTCATACAGGTTCCAGAAGCCCATTCTCAAGCTTCATACATATTTCAGCTCATTCTCAAGCCTCATACAGGTTTCAGAAGATCATTCTCAAGCTTCATACAGGTTTCAGCTCATTCTCAAGCTTCATACATATTTCAGCTCATTCTCAAGCTTCATACAGGTTTCAGCTCATTCTTAAGCTTCATACAGGTTTCAGAAGCTCATTCTGAAGCTTCATACATATTTCAGCTCATTCTCAAGCCTCATACAGGTTTCAGAAGACCGCCCCCAAGCGACATACAAGTTTCAGAATTAAGTATTCTCTTGGTGGAAGGAGCCGTGTTTTGTAGAGTAGTTTCTTGGGCAGTTGGACAATTACCAAGAGTGACCTCCGGCACCTCTTCAGGCGGGGCATAACTGAAGGTCGATGTTCTCTCCGCAAGTGGCGCCAGTTTGGTGCTTCCTTGCATACGTACACCCTGCTGCAGGTGTATCTGATTGGCTTATGTTATACCTGCTTGAGATATCTGATTGGCTTATGTTATACCTGCTTGAGATATCTGAGTGGCTAAGCGATATCTCATTGGCTTATGTTATACCTGCTTGAGATATCTGAGTGGCTAAGCGATATCTCATTGGCTAAGCGATATCTGAGTGGCTAAGCTATATCTGATTAGCTAAGCGATATCTGATTGGCTAATATGATATTTGATTGGCAAATGAAATATCTGATTGGATAATATGATATTTGATTGGCAAATTAAATATATGATTGGCTAATATGATGACATATGAGTGACTAGTATGATATCTACTTAAGGTATCTGATTGGCTTATGTCAGATCTTCTTGAGGTATTTGATTAACCATTCATATATAAAAATTAGCCAATGTTATATGTGATTGGCTAATGCGATTTTAATGTTCTTTTGCGACGACTAATTGGTTATTGTCTTGTGTGTTTTAAGATAAGATAAAAAGATAAGCATTAAGGAACCTGTAGAAAACCTGCTGGTTCATACCAGGCAGCTCCTATTTATTTCCACACAAGCTCTCTCATATATTTGTCTAACCTACGCTTGAAACAATCTAGCAATCCCAAGTCTATTATGGTACACGGCAATTTGCTCCATAAATCAGCAACGTTGTTTTCAAGCCAGTAATTACCCAGGTCTTTCTGGTATAAAAACTTAGCCAATTTATATCAATTGTTTTAAGCTCTAATGTGAAGAATTCGTTACTGATCCCGGAGTTCTCTTCATAAATGGTGTAATGGATAGATGTTTATTTTTCTGAATGTATATTTTTGTATTTTGTATTTTTTTGTGTAGAGAGGGTATGGCGGCGGACTCGGTTGGTAACGGGGGAAGACGAATACAATTATATCAGCGTTACCAAGTGGTAACGTCTTCCTTCAGACAAACTAATGAATCAGTGACAAGGTTCAGGTTATGTCTGTGTTGGAAACGGTGATTGATTGATAAAGCTTAAGCCATCCAAGAGGTGGCACGGTCATGAATAGCCCGTAATTGGAAACGGTGGTCAGAGGATACATATAAGAGCCTCCCACCCCCCACGTCCCCCGCTCTTGTGCCAGATAAGTTACGGGCTCACCATAGCCCGTGCTACTTGGAACTTGTTCCGAGTAGCTGAATCTATAACAACAACAACCCCCCCACCCCCCACAGGGGAGACTAACCACACAGCCGCCGCTGCTAACAACATCGTTCGTCCTACACCACCCAATTATATGACCATAAGCGCCACAACTTCGTCTTGGGCTTAACTTGAAATGGACTTCACGATGGACCCGCATTCTCCAGGAGTGGGCTGACATATGTAATATACAGGATTCTCAAACATTCTTTACACAAATTTCTAAGGACGCTTCTGACGTTGGCCAACCTTGCATATGCTGCTGAAGATATCCTCGTGATGTGGACTTCAGGAGACAGGTTCGGTGTGATATGAACCCACAGATATTTTTCTCTATTTGATTCCTGAAAGATCTTATCTCCCAACTGGTACCTTGAGTCCGGCCTCTGCTCTGTCTACTTATTTTCATTACTTTACATTTACTTAAGTTAAACTCTAGTAGCCATTTGGACCATTCCTTTAGTTTGTTCAGATCATCTTGTAGCCTCCTGTTATCTTCCTCTATCTTAATCCTCCTCGTAATTTTTGCATCTCCAGCAAACATTGAAAGGAATGAGTATATTTCCTCTGGAAGATCATTTACATATACTGTATGAGAAACAGGATAGGTCCGAGAAGTGAATCCTATGGGACTCCGTTAGTAATATCACGCCACCGTGAGATCTCACTTCTCACAGTAACTCACTGTTTCCTGTTGCTTAGGTACTCTGATCTACCGGAGCACCTTCCCTCTCACTCTTGGAGGAGAACCTTCTCCTTCTCTAGTGTGTGTCGCCTGGTCTTAGAATGATTAAGAATGAGAATGAGCATTAAGAATGTGAGGGAACATTTACCATCACTGAACCACACATTGCTCTACATCCACCACTAATGTCTTCCAACAATTCCCACGAATTAAAACAGCACTGAAATTCATCAAAGTCTTGCCATCACAGATGCTCTCAACACCGTAAAGTCACCACAACAGTCAACATCATACAGTCACCACAACAGTCAATAACTCATGAACCACAACTTCAGTAGTGAGCTGGGAGAACATTGTTTACGAGAGCAAGATGAGAGGCGGCGCCTGACGGCTCCCCATCAAACTATATTTATCACCTCTCAAAAAAAATTCATGCGACACGAAAATACTATTTTTTCTGTAAGCAAATTCGTGGTATTATAGAATCATTTGAACATATAAGGCAAAGCAATTGCTACTGCAATCTTGGGTGTCTCCCTGAAAGACCTGTCAATGATCATATTGTATACTCGGCTATATATATATATATATATATATATATATATATATATATACATATATATATATATATATATATATATATATATATATATATATATATATCTTCCCACAACCAAACCATCGCCAGAGAAATCCTAGTAAACAACACAGAAATCATCGATAGATACAGCGATAGCAGGCGGCTTGACGTTTGCGAGGCACTACACATCAAGAAGTCAACACCAGCAATCAACAGCCAATTATTGCACAACTATATTCTACCCACCTCAAGACTCCGCTCCAATATAGAAGCATCAAGAAATATGGACCAATAGGCTTTCTACAAACACTTCTATTCAATATCCATTGTTTTCGTGTTCTGTCTTGTGTTGATGAAATTAATACCCTATTAATACCCTTGTTCTGTCTTGTGTTGATGAAATTAATACCCTATTAATACCCTTGTTCTGTCTTGTGTTGATGAAATTAATACCCTATTAATGCCACATCTTGTTCTGTCTTGTGTTAATGCCACATCACCCCTTCCACCTCACTCAAATGTAGATATAAAATCGGAGATGCGTAAGTTCTATTCAGTTGTGTATTTGTGAACTAAAGTCTTTGAAAATGTAATAAGTTTTACGAAACGCGCTCGTGTCGCGTCAGACTAGAAATAAAAATGAATTTTGGAGAATTGATTTTTGATTTACCTCCAACAGTGAAAAGAAATGTACGAAAGATTGAGAAAATTCGTGTTAGAATTATTAATCTTACTTTTTCGGTCATATTTAATAATATATGTCTACAGGAAAGACTGCTACCAAAATATATATATATATATATATATATATATATATATATATATATATATATATATATATATATATATATATATATATATATATATATATATATATATATATATATATATATATACACAGCCTGAGGGAGTGGCAGGCTAGGCTACCAGCACGTGTAGACCTGTTGATTGACGGTTGAGAGGCGGGACCAAAGAGCCAGAGCTCAACCCCCGCAAGCCCAACTAGGTGAGTACACCTGCCCCTAGGCTCCAGGAGCACCCTCACAGGGGCAATGGGAAGGTTGTTGTTGTTGTTATAGATTCAGCTACCCGGAACAAGTTCCAAGTAGCACGGGCTATGGTGAGCCCGTAGTGGACTTACCTGGCACAGGAGCGGTGCTGTGGAATGGGAAGGGTGGAAAGGGTTTTAAATAGGTCAAAAGTAAAGCAAAAAATGGGAATGATACTAAGGGGTTTGGTTGACTAAAGGGAAGAGGGGGGGGACTGGTGAGCAGCGGGGGGTGTAGTGTATTGGAGGGTATTAAGGAGGGATAATGGGGGAAAGCGGAGTCATATAGGGGGTAAAGGGATGGTCAGAGTGGGTGAAGGGGGGATATTGGTATGCCAGGCCGGGCCCTCAACACTGGGGAGAAAGGCACCTGAGTCTGACACCTGCGTACAGGGGGTCATGTTATGTGTGGGGAGGAGGGGAGAGGTGGGAGGGAGGGATGAGGGAGAGGAGGGAAGGATGAGGGAGGGAGAAGGGAGGGGAGGAGAGAGCCAAGCACATAGCTAGTTAACACAAGCGATCAAAATAAACTCGCATAGCCAGTTATGGTCGACAGCAGAGGAAGTACACTTAGAGGTGTACCAGAATACTGTACACACACACACACACACACACACACACACACACACACACACACACACACACACACACACACACACACACACACACACACACACACACACAAACACACACACACACACAGCTAGATCTCACTCCCGCAAAGCACTAATAGCTAAGCACTACACTCATGCTTTCACTCAGTACAAAGTTAAAATTGAGGACACAGAAAACCATGTTCCATAAAAGAACCCGACCTGGTGCTTGCTTGCCTCATAGACTGTACACACACAGTCTAGCAGGCAAAGTGCACATGTGTTGTAACCCAAACAGTAGATATATATATATATATATATATAGCTAGCAGAACCCTTAATGTCTGCTGCCAGTGAGAGTGTGAATGACAGCTACACGCCGCAAGGTAGCCAAGTGCAGGAGGTCTGACCAGGGAGTATGACCCGAGTCACTTGGTCTCGAGCACCACCGTAGGTCACGGCTGCCTCTGGGTCGTGTTAGAGGTCGTGTTAAGGTCGTGTTAGGGGGCGTGTTAAGGTCGTGTTAGAGGGCGTGTTTATCACTCCATGACGTGTTGAGACCTCACACAGCTGCCACGTCTCAGTAACTCACCATCCAGCAGACGTGGGAGAGGTCATTCACTTTGCAGGTCTAGCTAGACTAACAGCTCCTGCTATCTGTAGCAGGGCTGGGACAGCAGGCGGCTCCAGCAGGTGCTGGTCCCGACAGGAGGCGGGTATATAAAGATATAATATGGCATCAGTGTGTTGGGACAAGTGGACAGTTTAGACTGTAAACAAACAGTTTAGTAAACAAAGACACTGTAACATCAGCGGCAGGACATCATGGGGTAAATTATATAAAAAGAACCAATGCCTCAGATAGTCGATTACCTAATGGTTGGGCCCAAGAACTGGAGCCCATTCCCTGGAAAAACATCTAACAGTCACACATTGGACTGGATGATTCCCAGTCGCACAGTTGAACTCTTCATACAGTCTCAATACTTGAACGTCTCAGCAGTCACTAAGGTAGTCACGATTGATGGATTGATAAAGATTAAGCCACCCAAGAGGTGGCACGGGCATGAATAACCCGTAAAAGGTAGTCACTGCCCCCTTGTGGCTATCTAGGCACTCGCACCCTCCTGAACACACAGCCAGACAGGTAGGTTAGGTCCATGTAGGTCAGGTCCAGGTAGGTCAGGTCCAGGTAGGTCAGATCCAGGTAGGTCAGGTCCAGGTAGGTCAGGTCCAGGTAGGTCAGGTCCAGGTAGGTCAGATCCAGGTAGGTCAGGTCCAGGTAGGTCAGGTCCAGGTAGGTCAGGTCCAGGTAGGTCAGATCCAGGTAGGTCAGGTCCAGGTAGGTCAGGTCCAGGTAGGTCAGGTCCAGGTAGGTCAGATCCAGGTAGGTCAGGTCCAGGTAGGTCAGGTCCAGGTAGGTCAGGACCAGGCAGGTCAGGACCAGGCAGGTCAGGACCAGGCAGGTCAGGACCAGGCACGTGACATACAGCTGTGACCTGCCTCCGATTAAACAATCTAGACTTGTGGCGAAGGATGTCAAGGGTTCGAGCCCCACCCGAGCTGACCTGGATTGTTTGGGATCGATAGGATAAGGGTGAGGGGTGAGAGGTGAGGGAACGAGAAGTGAGGGGTGAGAGAGGAGGGAACATCCGTTCACTTACGCCTCTCACGCTGAAGAAGTTGTACCACTTACGGGCTATTCATGCCCGTGCCACCTCTTGGGTGGCTTAATCTTTATCAATCAATCAATCTGAAGAAGTTCTTTCTGACATCCTTCAATCATTCGTGACTAGTGTCATCCATCTCTGGTTCTGTTGTTCCTCTCTCTGAACGTCCCCTCGCGGTCTACTTGGACAATTCCCCTTAGAATTTTGTATGTCGTTATCATATCTCCCCTCGTTTTGTATTACTCCAGTGAGGTGAGGTCTCGTTCAATCTCCTTCCTCATAGCTCAGTCCTCTTGGCTCAGGATCAATGTTGCATATCTCTGGACATTATTTTGTTATATTTTGTGTTTCTTTGATCAGGTCAGGTATAGTTAGACGGAGGTGTTAAGCCGGGGCAGCATACTGGAGAATAGGTCTGACGTAGGTTGTGTATATAGTCTTCGCAATGGGTCGGAAAAGTTTCTGAAAGTTTGTGTGGCTGTGTGTGTGTGTGTGTGTGTGTGTGCCTGGTAACCGAGGACACAAGACAGTCGTCTACTGACAAACAATTCGATAAAGTCGTTTGTTAAAGAGAGAAAATATAAGCTTACCAATCAAGTTTTCTCCTGATAATTCAACATTGTTAATTGTTGACTCTGAAGGTTAGTTGATTATGTGGCGTGTTTGTGTGTATTCACCTAGTTGTGCTTCCGGGGGTTGAGCTCTGCTCTTTCGGCCCGCCTCTCAACTGTCAATCAATCAACTGTTACTAACTACTATTTTTTTTCTCCACACACACACAGAGACACCCAGGAAGCAGCCCGTAGCAGATGTCTAACTCTTAGGTACCTATTTACTGCTAGGTAACAGGGGCATCAGGGTTAAGGAAACACCTGCATGCTTCCCTCCATACCTCTATCTCCTCCTCCTATCCGGTTCCGTGCCGCGTCTGAACAATGACAACACTCCGAGTTTCCTGACATACCGAGCGGAGGAATGGATGGAAAGTTAAGAGGAGAGTGGAGAGAGAGAGAGACGGCCTTGGTGGGCAGGTGGCGGGGGCCAGCACTGGGGGTGTACACACCAGGGTAGGATAGGTGAAGGATAGGTGAAGGAAAGGAGAAGGAATATGAGGAGGGAGAGGATCACTCATGAGGGATTGATGAGGAATGGAGAACATGAAAGAATATAGGGTAAGGACCTAGACGGTGTTAATATCTGTTGATTGATTGAATGATTTATTTATTTACTTATTTATTTACATACAAAAAGGTACATTGGGTTGAGAAAGTACACACACATTGGGGTTTGAGTGTAACATTCTTGTGAAGCCCTCCAGTTGATTGACAGTTGAGAGACGGGACCAAAGAGTCAAAGCTCAACCCCCGCATGCACAATTAGGTGAGTACTGACACAGCGTTCAGGCACACCTGAACCGCTTTACGATGAGAGAGAGAGAGAGAGAGAGAGAGAGAGAGAGAGAGAGAGAGAGAGAGAGAGAGAGAGAGAGAGAGAGAGAGAGAGAGAGAGAGAGAGAGGAGTTAAGGGACCCAGTGTGATGAGTGTGTGAGCCCTTTTCAGGTGTGGTTTACTACTAACTATTTTCTCCCAGTAACAGGTAAACGCTGGATGGATAAAGGAATATAATGAACAGCAATAACTATTGAATGACTTACGATGATTGGTGATGAGATGTGGTGGTGAAGCTAAACACAGAACAAGCACACGGACTCATTCCACAACACCTTACTGCCCATGTTCCTTAATGACTGTTTCCCAAGTAGCTACATTACCTCGCACCCCCCTCCCCCCCACATTACCTAGACACCCACACTCTTCCCCACCTACACCCCCACCCCCCCACCTCCCACAGTGACCCCTCACACTCTCCCACACCCCGCAGAAGGCCAGCTGGTGACCTCGGACCACTGACCTTACTAGTGGTCAGTATGGCCTGGCAGCAGTCATGGCCACACTAATGACTAAGTACACTACTGCTCAACGGCTGTGTTGCCAGTATGGGGAGCCGGTCGGCCGAGCGGACAGCACGTTGGATTTGTGATCCTGTGGTCCTGGGTTCGATCCCAGGCGCCGGCGAGAAACAATGGGCAGAGTTTCTTTCACCCTATGCCCCTGTTACCTAGCAGTAAAATAGGTACCTGGGTGTTAGTCAGCTGTCATGGGCTGCTTCTTGGGGGTGGAGGCCTGGTCGAGGACCGGGCCGCGGGGACACTAAAAAGCCCCGAAATCATCTCAAGATAACCACGCGCCCTCACTGTACACACAGCTACCACACTCTCCTCGGCACACCTTGATCACCAGGTGTAGATAATGGTGGTGGTGGTGATAGTGTTGTTGGTGGTGGTAATGGTGATAATGACTGTGATAACCTAACAGTGTTTACCTAGAGACAGTGAACTTTACCCTCACGAGACCAGGTCTGACTCAAGTGACCTACACTCCGAGTGCTACACCTCAACTCACATCAAGTTTCAAACAAGTAACTTTTGCCTCAACTTCATAATAAAAAATGATATATATTCACGTCATGTGTGTTCACATTAATGCGTAGAAACGTGCAGGAAGCAGTGACTTATATCTATATAAAGTCCAGGTAACCTAATTATTAGATATGAGACAGACTAACACCTGGTATGTGAGAACAGGTTATCATATCCCAGGTTAAGACCTGAGGTGTGAGGATACAGTAAAGGAATAGTGCCGAACACCTTGAACAATAGGGGATCGAACAGCGACTCTGCAAAAAGCGAGGCCATCCCTCTACTGGCCAATCTAAGTAGATGAACACAGTAGAAGTTGAAGACACAGCTCAAATAATGAGAATGTTATTAGCAACGATGCTAGTACTAACAGCAATATTACCATGTTGTTGTTAAAGACTCGCTACCTGGAACAAAGTTCCAAGTAGCACGGGCTATGGTGAGCCCGTAGTTCTAATATATTACCAGTATTGTCAGTAGAAATAATAGAAGTATATTTACCAATAATAATATTAGTATCAGTTACAGCCCCTAGTAGTAATAACATATACAGTAGTGGTGTAATACAATAACAATAAGGATAATACAGTAACAATAAGGATAATACAATAACAATAAAGATAATACAATAACAATAAGGATAATACAATAACAATAAGGATAATACAGTAACAATAAGGATAATACAATAACAATAAGGATAATACAATAACAATAAGGATAATACAATAACAATAAGGATAATACAATAACAATAAAGATAATACAATAACAATAAGGATAATACAATAACAATAAGGATAATACAATAACAATAAGGATAATACAATAACAATAAAGATAATACAATAACAATAAGGATAATACAATAACAATAAGGATAATACAATAACAATAAGGATAATACAATAACAATAAAGATAATACAATAACAATAAAGATAATACAATAACAATAAGGATAATACAATAACAATAAAGATAATACAATACCTTTGCCACACGTGTAGTTTGCATCAAGGTCCCCCTCGATAATCAGCACCAGTCTCCACAACATTCTTTATTCAACGAAAATATATCCAAAATAAACACAAACAAAGCCTCCGTTCAGATACGCCGTAATGACCCAACCGCCAATTTCCCCCAAACTAACAAATATAAACAGTCCAGTCATGCTTTCCATTTATAAGATTGTTCTACCATTGTTTACTCTCACTGGCAGAGACCCAGCCAGACGGCAACATCAACACATGTTCGTTAACATCGCCCAAACACGCGGCGGCGGGAACATTTAAAATGGTGTTTCAATAAGGTACTTTAACGGGTAGTACTTATTTTTTTTGTTAATTCCATTTGTTTTTTTAAGCCACTTTCATCACATTCTGTCATACATTTACCATCTTTTCGTTATAATGGTTTGATGAGAGGTGGCCGAGGAGAGGCGTGTACGGGATGTGAAGGAACACATGTTTACCGTCTTGAAGCTACCGCTGGCTGATCTGAATGAGCACTGTTTATCTTCCTTCTTATACCAACATCAATACTCTTCCCGCTCTTACTCGTAATATTATATATATATATGTATGTATGTATGTATGTATGTATGTATGTATGTATGTATGTTATACTGGTTAATGTTTAAAGAAATATCTTTGTTAATTCTTGCTTTAACATATAAAATGTTATACTGTATATGCATACTCTCTCTCCCTCTCCCGAGAGAGAGAGAGAGAGAGAGAGAGAGAGAGAGAGAGAGAGAGAGAGAGAGAGAGAGATAATGGGTTCTAAATTAAGATAATGCGGCAACAAGGTAGTTAGTGGTGCATCATACATGAGGCAGTATTGGGAGGGATGGGTTAGTGAAGCGTGACAGGAGGACAGCAGTGACCACTGGTGGAGGCTGAACAAATCCACCAGGGCCGTGACGAGGATTCGAACCTGCGTCCGGGAGCATCCCAGACACTGCCTTAATCGACTGAGCTACGACAGGGTAAAAGGGTTGAACTGGAGGAGGCTCACCAGGCTCAGGTCGTGCATAACACCACATTCTCCAATCACGGTCGGTGACGTGGCACAGTGTCCATGAGGGCATCGCCCTGGTCTCTTGCCCGCACGCACACACACGCACGCACGTGTGTGTGTGTGTGTGTGTGTGTGTGAACCTACCAGTGACAGGAGGAGTAGGGAGGTCTACCTCATCATGCCCCGCCTACCAGTCTTGTTGTACCGGTTACGTTAGAATTCTGAACAGCATCCTGCTTTACTTCGTCCAAACTATAACGGAAAGTTTTCTGCTAAAACAACCGGGGCTTTAGTATATTTTGGTGGACGTTGCGATATTGTGCAAGAGACGGCTGCCGCGACGCGAGGCGACGCCATATTGTTCCGGGCTCAGCTGTCTTGTCAGCTTCGAAGCTCAGCTGTCTTGTCAGCTTCGAAGCTCAGCTGTCTTGTCAGCTTCGAAGCTCAGTTGCCTTGTCAGCTTCGAAGCTCAGCTGTCTTGTCAGCTTCGAAGCTCAGCTGTCTTGTCAGCTTCGAAGCTCAGTTGCCTTGTCAGCTTCGAAGCTCAGCTGTCTTCTCAGCTTCGAAGCTCAGTTGCCTTGTCAGCTTCGAAGCTCAGCTGTCTTCTCAGCTTCGAAGCTCAGTTGCCTTGTCAGCTTCGAAGCTCAGCTGTCTTGTCAGCTTCGAAGTTCAGCTGTCTTGTCAGCTTCGCAGCACAGCTTCGGCGTTCTCTCACCACCTTCACAATCCACAGACACACTCACTGATTCAAGGGGAACTATCAGGAGAAAGCGCGAAGCCATTACGACTATATAGCACTTGGAAGGGGTCAGGATAAGGATTTGGAATGGGACCGGGGAGGGGGGGGAAGGATTATTTCCAACCACTTAGACGGTCGGGTATTGAACGCCGACCTGCATGAAGCGAGATCGTCGCTCTATCGTCCAGCCCAAGTGGTTGCTACCGTTAAAGAACACATCCACAAGGGCCTTGAAGAGGCAATACTTTTAACCATGTCGTAGCTCAGTCGATTAAGGCATCGTCTGGGATCCTCTCGGACCTAGATTCGAACCCTCGTCACGGCCCTTGTGGATTCGTCTATGATATCGAGTAAGGAAACTGCATTTAATCGATTTTTTTTTGGTATATAGAACACAAGAATAGTGTTAACAGGCCTACTGGCCCATACGAACCACCTATTAATATCCACGCAAACTCATGTATGTCAAACCTTCGCTTGAAACAATCTATTAATTGTTTTTCCGCGCAGTTTTAGGACCGCGAAGTGCTGTGTATGGTGTCTCCGTGGCCCCCCAGACCAAGATAAACAACAAGATAAGCAACTAGAACAGCCACGGGAGACATCTCCCGTCACGCAGGGTGCAGTCGCACCTCCACAGATCTCCAGTATCAGCTCTTGATACTGGTAATGGCTCAAAAGGGCTACCACTTACGGGCTATTCATGCCCGTGCCACCTCTTGGGTGGCTTAATCTTCATCATCATCACTAGAACAACAACAAGAACAAAAGCAGCAAACACAGCATCACAGGCAAGAACAAACACAAAAGCGACACGATCACCAAACCATCAGTCAAGAGGCGCAACAAAAACAGCTTCAGTAGAATGAACCAAAGCCTCAGCAACAACGACAAGGAACAAGAACAACAACAAGCAGCTTGTGTGGTGACACTTGAGACACAGTCGACCGCAGGTGGTGTCCAGAAGTCACTCCACTTTTACTCTGACACGACTGGTGACGTGTCGAGGAGGACGACACGTCGTCGACACTCCGTCTCCTGCCTGTCGTGCCCTCCGTGGCGCTGCCCGGAAGCCTCTCACTATCATCCTTCCCGCTCCCACGGCGGTCATCACGCTCCAGGTACCTGGGAGCTTCACTCTCACTCTCACTATCTGGGGATCACTCTCACACAACGAGTACCTGGGAGCCTCACCTGGGAGCCTCTCCCTCCTATAGTGAGTACCTGGGAGCCTCACCTGGGAGCCTCTCCCTCCTATAGTGAGTACCTGAGAGCCTCACCTGGGTGTCTCTCCCTCCTATAGTGAGTACCTGGGTGTCTCTCCCTCCTATAGTGAGTACCTGGGAGCTTCGCCTTCCTATAGTGAGTACCAAGAGTGGTTACAGTGTCGTAAAGCCACTATCAGAGCTAATGTGGTATAAGGGACTCCACCCACGGTGTGGGGGGACCAGTACACCAGGCTGGCGATGGTTAAATGACGGGAACCACGAGCTGTAGCTCAACCATAGCTAGGTTAAAACACACACACACACACACACACACACACACACACACACACACACACACACACACACACACACACACACACACACACACACACACACACACACACAAAACAAGGAACAAGTTAGGTGAGAAGGTGGTGGAGGCCAAGACCGTCAGTAGTTTCAAAGCGTTATATGACAAAGAGTGCTGGGAAGACGGGACACCACGAGCGTAGCTCTCATCCTGTAACTACACTTAGGTAATTATTACACACATATGTACCAATATTATGACGTGTGGTATATATATGTTACGGTGTACACAAACACTCTTACAAGAACACATATATATCCTCACATGTACACACACAAGCGTTCACGTGTACGTGGTTAAGCGTTAACTACGTCCACAGGTCAATACGTACACGAGTTAATACGTACACAGGTCAATACGTACACGGGTCAAAACGTACACGAGTCAATACTTAAACGGGTAAATACGTACACAGGTCAATACGTACATGGGGTCAATACGTACATGGGTCAATACGCATACAGGCCAATACGTACACAGGTCAATACATACACATGCCACTACGTACATGGCTCAATACGTACACAGATCAATACGTACACAGGTCAATACGTACACAGATCAATACGTACACGGGTCAATACGTACACAGATCAATACGTACACGGGTCAATACGTACACAGATCAATACGTACACGGGTCAATACGTACACAGATCAATACGTACACGGGTCAATACGTACACGGGCCATATCCAGCCTGGCATATACAACTTTCAACTAAAGACGGTGAAAGTGTTCTCCGCCAGGGTCCTCTGGTGACGTCACACTGCCCGCGGCCACACGACCCCACAGTCACCACTCGTGGTCGTCTTGGTGGTCGTAGTATGGGGTAGTTGTGGTGGTACTTACCTACCACACCTTGCCTATAGGTCGTTGTTTACCTGTGACTACGGGCGAGGCAGGTCTAGCTCTTCGCGCCTCGCCTCGTCTATCACAATTGTTGTATCTGTTGTGTTGTAATTGTATTAATCTGATGTTGTTGTTCTCTGTCGAATTTGGTCTTGTTGTCGCGGACCTGTTACGGTGAGTGGCAGGTCTGTGGTTGGTGAGTGATAGGTCTGTGACTGGTGAGTGACAGGTCTGTGACAGGTCTGTGACTGGTGAGTGATAGGTCTGTGACAGGTCTGTGGCTGGTGAGTGATAGGTCTGTGGCTGATGAGTGATAGGTCTGTGACTGATGAGTGATAGGTCTGTGACTCGTGAGTGACAGGCCCCCTAACAGGTGAGTGACAAGTCCGTGACTGGTTAAGCGACAGGTCCGTGACTGGTTAAGCGACAGGTCCGTGACTGTTGACAAGCGAGTGACAGGTCCCCCACCCCAGCCACTCAAGATACTGGCGGGGAGTGACTTAAGCTCAAGGAAAGTCTGGTTCGTGAATCACTCATCCAAGCTTGAATCCGGGATGACGTCAGAGTCACAAGAACGCCCAAGGGGGACATGAAAACACGACGCAAGGATAGAAGTCGAGGGATGGTACGGGTGTGCTGGTAATTTAGACATGACGAGGTATGATAGGGAAGCCTTCCCATCTGCTACAGACTCTTTTCTTCCCTCCCTGAGAGCCACAGATTGCCCTCCCGTCCCAGGTGCGGGGTAAGACCCTTAGAGACGCTCCAAAAGGTGGATTTAGCGACACCTTGCCTTGTGTTAGACGCCCCACCAGCGAGAAGAGACGACTGGCCGTCTTCATATCTTGCTGCACTGACAGCAACCCCTCTGTATGGGAGGCTTGGAGACACACACACGTTAGAAAGACCTTTTTCAGTGTCAGAGTAGTTAGTAAATGGAATAGATTAGGCAGTGATGTGGTGGAAGCTGACTCCAAACACAGTTTCGGGTGTAGATATGATAGAGCCCAATAGGCTCAGGAATCTGTACACCTGTTGACGGTTGAGAGGCGGGACCTAAGAGCCAGAGCTCAACCCCCGCAAGAACAACTAGGTGAGTACACACGTGCGCGCGCGTGCTCTCTTCCGTAAATGTGTGCAGTTGTGTGTGCACGTGCGTGGCAGTGCGCTTACATACGTGTGCGTGAACTGCGGTTATGTGCACATGTGTATGAAAACATCCGGTCATGGATTAAAAATAAAACTTGCAAATTTGAGTTGTGTTATACAGTTGTATTAAATATGTCTCTCTATTCGTTGTCCTCGTACACACACACACACACACACACACACACGCACACACACACGCACACACACACACACGCACACACACACACAACCGATGGCTGGAAAGGCGGGATCCAAGAGTCAATGCTCGATCCTGCAAGCACAAATAGGTGAGTTCACACACACACACGCACACACATTTCCAAACATCCGGAAAAGCTAATAATTTCCTGTTGGCTTACTGGACGACATCTTTAAGAACGCCACGTTTGAGAGAGCAGCCGCGGGCGCCTCACAGACGGAGGAGTGCCTCCGTTTTCTCTCGAATCCGGATTCGTGAACCATTTTTTACTTAAAATGACTGTATAGACGATAGATTTTATTCAGAAAATTCTAATCTCAACTGTGTGGGTGTCTGCTGTCGGTGGGTGGCAGAGGCAGAGAACCTTCACTTAAGGGCACAATAGGTATTACCATATAAGGTCCAGATTGCTTTATAATAGTCCTTCAACACCGTCTCTCTCGTCAGGTCATGTTATGTTAGACTAAGTTACGTTACCTTAATCTTAGTTTAGGTAAAGTTAGGTTAGATTAGGTATGTATATCTCAGATGTATGTATACATACATTAATTAATTATTATTATTAATATTATTATTGTATACTATCAGGAGTGGCTGACAACTTGTAATAGTTTCCCCTGAGTGATAGTTTAATTGTTACCCTTGACCTAAATTATAGAGAAACAAATTCTTGTTTGATTGCGTGTGTATTTGTGTCTTCAGGATCGAGCTCTAGCTGTTGGACCCCGTCTGTGTGTGTGTGTGTGTGTGTGTGTGTGTGTGTGTGTGTGTGTGTGTGTACTCACCTAGTTGTGCTTGCGGGGGTTGAGCTCTGGCTCTTTGGTCCCGCCTCTCAACTATCAATCAACTGGTGTACAGATTCCTGATTCAGTGAGAGAGAGAGAGAGAGAGAGAGAGAGAGAGAGAGAGAGAGAGAGAGAGAGAGAGAGAGAGAGAGAGAGAGAGAGAGAGATCATGGTCTCTCACTATCGCGTTGCCTCATTCTCACCTTCATTCTTTCTGACCGTTGTTCCTTCACTCTCAGACACATTCTCACTATAACCCTCTCCTTCTCAGTCACCACTACTTTCACTTACTCTCTCACCTTCACTCTCTTACTTTCACTCTCAGCCTAACCTTTACCCTCTCTGTCTTACTCCCACTTTCTCCCTCACTCTCCTCGTCTGCCATGTTCCTCTCGTGGTGCAGCACTCCTCACCTTCACTATTACCCCCTCACTTTCCCCTCCCCCCCCTCACCTTCACTATTACCCCCTCACTCTCCCCCCCACTCCCCCCAATAACCAGTTGTGTTAACACATATAGAGGTGATGGTTCTGGAGTAAGAAAGGCGGATTCCACCCTTGTAGAGCTGGTGATCAGGTTAATCGGGTTGGATCCCGTGTTAGTCGGGTCGGATACCACTTGGACTGGACGGTAGAGCGACGGTCTCGCTTCCTGCAGGTCGGCGTTCAATCCCCTCGACCGTCCGAATGGATAGGCATCATTCCTTCCCCTCGCCCCATTCCAAATCCTTAGTCCTTCAAAATGCTTTATAGTCGTAATGGCTTAGTGCTTTCTCCTGAATTTACCTTACCCATTTTAGTCTAATTAGACTAATTAGACTTTACAGGGTTAAACTCTAACAACCATTTGTTCGACCATTCCTTCAGCTTGTCTAGGTCTTCTTCAAGCCTCAAACAGTCCTCTTCTGTCTTAATCCTTCTCATAATTTTGGCATCGTCCGCAAACATTGAGAGAAATGAATCGATACCCTCCGGGAGATCATTTACATATATCAGAAACAAGATAGGACCGAGTACAGAGCCCTGTGGGACTCCACTGGTGACTTCACGCCAATCGGAGGTCTCACCCCTCACCGTAACTCTCTGCTTCCTATTGCTTAGGTACTCCCTTATCCACTGGAGCACCTTACCAGCTACACCTGTCTGTCTCTCCAGCTTATGTACCAGCCTCTTATGCGGTACTGTGTGTGTGTGTGTGTGTGTGTGTGTGTGTGTGTGTGTGTGTGTGTGTGTGTGTGTGTGTGTGTGTGTGTGTGTGTGTGTGTCACCTGTCACCCACCACAGCCTCGACAACTGCCCCCAAAATATAACTCCAGCAAACAAGTGTGTCACATGTCAGTGCCAGGTGTGTCACAGGCGCCACCGTCCTTGGGGCGCACCTCACACACTACCAGTGCATGAAACACACAAAAGAAATTATTGTATAATGTTAAAATCCCCATCAACATCTGACACCATATTTTGCTTTACTTAAAAAAAAAGGAGTAAAGGTTATTTCATAAGCAAGAAAATTTATTTAATAACTTCTTTAAAGAAAGAAAATATATTTTAATAACTTTAAAAGATATATATATATATATATATATATATATATATATATATATATATATATATATATATATATATATATATATATATATGTTTACTTCCTGACCCCTCCCCCCTCCCGTCTCTTCTACCTTCCTCTCTTCCACTACCTCTCCCTCTTCCTGCTCTTCTACCTCTTCCTAAAAATGAGAGGGAGAAGGATCTTGACCTCTCTAAGGGTCCTTCTTTATCACTGTCACTTTCACTTTTCTACTGCTCTATGTACTCACCTACCAGTACTCACACACCAGTACTCACACACCAGTACTCACACACCGAGTACAGAGACATTAGAAAGAACTTTTTCAGTGTCAGAGTAATTAGTAAATGGAATGCACTAGGAAGTGATGTGGTGGAGGCTGACTCCATACACAGTTTTAAATGTAGATATGATAGAGCCCAGTAGGCTCAGGAATCTGTACACCAGTTGATTGACAGTTGAGAGGCGGGACCAAAGAGCCAGAGGTCAACCCCCGCAAGCACAATTAGGTGAGTACACCAGTACTCACCTACCAGTACTCACACACCAGTATTAATCACAGCTTCATATCATCTTTTGAAGACGACACAAAAAAAATCAACAAGAAAATTACTTCTGTAAAGGACATTGTAAACTACAAGATGATAATTATAAAGTTGTCGATTGGGCACCAGAAAATAACATGATGTTTAACAGTGATAAATTCCAAGTATCAAGTTAAGGAGCATAACTCAGCAAATGTACGATTAGCAAGGAAGATGGATTATGAGAAGCTTCAACTCCAGGGATCCAATCACAATGGTCATACCATTCCAATCATTTGTGCTGTCCCGCCTCCAATACTGCTGGGTACTCACTTCTCCCTTCAGAGCAGGAGAGATTGGTGAAATAGAGGGCATAAGGTGAACATGTATGGCATACATAGGCGCGATAAAGCACCTAAATTATTGGAACCGTCTCAAAGCTCTCAAATTGTACTCTCTGGAAAGGATATGAGAGGTATCATATAATATATATATGGAAAATACTGGAGGCCAGGTCCCAAATGTACACAGTCAAATAATAACATACTGGAACGAACAATATGGTAGGAAATGCAGAACAGTGAACAGTGAACACTGTTCATAGAGAGAACACTGAACTTTGGAGGTCCACGGCTGATCAGTATCCTCCCAGCAAATATAACATTGCCGGAACAAACAATGGCAGTCCTTAAGAAAAAATTAGACAATTTCCTACAAGAAGTGCCGGACCAACCAGGTTGTAGTGGCTACATGGACTTGCGGGCCGCTCCAAGCAACAGCCTGTTGGACCAAGCTCTCACAAGTCAAACCAAGCCCCAGACCGAACTTAGAAGTAGTAGAAGAACTCCCCGAACCCCATCCCAGGTACAATCCAGGTGCCGCCCCCCCACACCATCACCACCACCTGCACCCTCACCCTTATGACGTGGTGATGACGTCACTACCAGCCAGGGTCACGACTGGACACCATCCGGGATGAAGGTCTGGAGGGGGGAGGGGGGAGGGGGGAAGGGGGAGGGAGGGAATGTCATAGTTCATGTGGGAGGGAAGGCAGAGCTAGAAGGGAAGGGTGGCGGAGGAGTAGATGAACACAAAGAGGAGAATGGAGGCATAATTGTTGAGCTGGTAGATGGGAAGGGGTTGATGGGAAGGTAGGGGGGGTTGATGGGGTTAAAGGGGGGTTGGGGGGAAGGTAGTCTTACACTCCAGGACTCCTAGCGGACAACGGGATAATCCCCAAGGCTGTGTCCACAGGCTCTGCTGACAGGGGTCACCTCCTCCCCTCCCTTACTCCTACCTCTCTTCCCTTCATTCCCTCCCCCTTCCCCTCCCTCAACCATCCCTTACCTCCCCTCCCCCCTGTTGCGGAGGCATCACCTGACAACGCACGTCAGTATGGGCGACCCGCGTGTCTGTTACCCTGATGATGGTCGCCTTTATGGAACACTGGTCACTGCATTCTTCAGGCTGTATAGTCTAGCTCTGTTTACACCCGAGTGTCGTACCCTGCTTGTTGGATACCTCAGGAGCTCCCTACCTCAGTAGCTCCCTACCTCAGTACCTCCCTACCTCAGTAGCTCCCTACCTCAGTACCTCCCTACCTCAGTAGCTCCCTACCTCAGTAGCTCCCTACCTCAGTAGCTCCCTACCTCAGTACCTCCCTACCTCAGTAGCTCCCTACCTCAGTACCTCCCTACCTCAGTAGCTCCCTACCTCAGTACCTCCCTACCTCAGTACCTCCCTACCTCAGTACCTCCCTACCTCAGTACCCACAGCTGTTTACATGTATCATGACCCTGACAGTATAAGACAATGAATAACTAGCAATAAATGGACACTGAAGCGGTACACATAACACTGTTATGAAACTCACAGCATGTGAGACTGGTGGACACATTGTTCCACTACCAACTGCCTCGTTACCCGACACCAATCACCGATGAGTGCCAGTCAACCCACACACGTCAAAATAGAGGCACTGGCCACCTTTACCTGGTTGATACCTGGTTACCTGGTTGATAACCTGGTTGATACCTGGTTACCTTTGAGTCCGCGCGTTACCGCGTCGGATCCAGGACCTCCCAAACCTCCTTTATTTTCACCTGGGTGGGGTGTCTGGTGTTCAGTTACATTGTTGTGACTCTCTGCTTGCATGCGGGGCAGCTTAATAACTTTATAAGCTTAATAGCGCGGGGATAAGCTTGATTGGGTCGTTAGACATCCCATGGGGGGGCTCTTGTTCCCCCGAATTGGTCCAGAGTGATTCCATTTGCTCTAGGTGACTCGAACCACGGATCCCAGGCGTGTGAGGTCCAAGCTCTATCGACCGAGCTATTGAGTGGTCTTAATAAGGAAAGTTGATCATTCCAGGACCTCCTGGCCCCCCGCTTTCTCTATCATGATGGGGGTCTCTCATGGGGCGCCTCCCCCCGCTGCCCCTGGCCGCATGGGCTGCTAAATGAGGCTCCCCCCCCCCATCGTGTGACCCCTGATACGGACACGGGCATGGAGGAAAGGTCACGGTGCCACACCTAAGGTCACTCATTACTGCAACAGGCTGGTGTGTGTACGCCCTTACACACACACACACACACACACACACACACACACACACACACACACACACACACACACACACACACAACGATACACTCGCCGCACACATGTACACGTTCACACGGCACGCACACAAAGGATAACAAATAAAGTCAAACAGCAACAGATCACTGGATCCAAACTAGACCATTTGTCTATAGCGGTTAAGATCACTGGTCTTCCCCCTCGATGCAACCCACAACAGATTCCTAACTCCCAGATATACCATTAGGTGAGCAGTTGCACCTCCAACTCCTCCCCTACACACGCTCACAAGGTTACGTTTATTCATAAAAATGTTGAGAGGTTTACCCAACTTTCCTCATGGCTATAAATACCAATGAAATAATAGCCGCGCCTCTAGCTGCCACCCATGGGGTATTCCTCAGTGTGTGGGTATCACAGTATTACCCATGGGGTATTCCTCAGTCTCTGTTTTTTTATGGAATCATTCTCAATCCCTTGATACCTTGATACCTGGTTGATGGGGTTCCGGGAGTTCTTCTACTCCCCAAGCCCGGCCCGAGGCCAGACTTGACTTGTGAGAGTTTGGTCCACCCGGCTGTTGCTTGGAGCGGCCCCGCAGGCCCACATACCCACCACAGCCCGGTTGGTCCGGCACTCCTTGGAGGAATAAATCTAGTTTCCTCTTGAAGATGTCCACGGTTGTTCCGGCAATATTTCTTATGCTTGCTGGGAGGACGTTGAACAACCGCGGACCTCTGATGTTTATACAGTGTTCTCTGATTGTGCCTATGGCACCTCTGCTCTTCACTGGTTCTTCTGTCACTGTTTCTTTTCTCTCATTCTCCCTCCCTCTCCTTCTTCTTCCTCTTCTCTCAACCTTCACTCCCTCCTCTCTCTCTCTCTCTCTCTCTCTCTCTCTCTCTCTCTCTCTCTCTCTCTCTCTCTCTCTCTCTCTCTCTCTCTCTCTCTGTGAAGGAGAACATGGCCAGCGTGCAAGAGAAACACAGCTGTCAAGAGGCCACGTGACTCAACCATTTAACACTACCAAAACCCTGACAATCCCAATTTAAAAAAATGCTTTAACATTGACCTGTCATATCATCAATATTTTTAAGAGTTGAAGTCAACAATTCTAATCCAACGAAGCAAATTACTTGTTCGCGTGCTCGGGTAGTTGACATGGAACAGTTTACCGAATGGTATGATAGTGGATTGTAGTGAGAATACATTAACAGCTGTATTATACAATTTATCTCACACAAAACCGTTCATAAGTGCGGCATAGACAGGTATCCTCTTTTGGACACTTCTGCTGTTCTTTGGCTTTATCGAATCCTTCTGAATCTCTCTGAATCCTTCTGAATCCTTCTGGATCTTTCTGGATCCTTCTGAATCCGTCTGAATCCTTCTATATCTTTCTGGATCCTTCTGAATCCTTCTATATCTTTCTGGATCCTTCTGAATCCTTCTATATCTTTCTGGATCCTTCTGAATCCGTTTGAATCCTTCTATATCTTTCTGGATCCTTCTGAATCCGTCTGAATCCTTCTATATCTTTCTGGATCCTTCTAAATCCTTCTGGATCCTTTCGAATCCTTCTAAATCCTTCGTGTTGCTTTGTATTTGACATTAGTGGAGGTGTGGCGCGCCCTCCGTCGCTACACAGGGGCCCCGCCAAGGGCCACAGACAAGACCGCTGTTGACGAGGTCAACTACAGGTGACCAGAGACGCCTCACAGGTGGCCATGGTGCAACACTGGAGCCATGGTGCAATGTTCCTCTTGTGTTGCTGCATCGTGAAGTGGGCGTGGCCACGACCTCCACCTGCGCTCACCACGCCCACCTCCAGGGCTTAGGGCAGGAGGAAGGTAGCGAGGGAGGGAGGGAAGGAGGCACGAAGGTAGAGGAAGGGAGGGAGAGGATAGGAGAGAGGGAGGGAAGGAGAAGCAGAAGGGAGGAAGGAATAGAAAGATGGAAGTTCCCTCTCGAAACCTCTTTCTCCACATCTTCTCCTTTTCTATTCCCTCTTCCCCCCTCCAACTTCTTCCTTCCCTCTGCTCCTGTCTTCCCAGCTCTCAAGCTGTTCCACTGCTGGCTGCTCCTCCTCCCTCTCTCCTCTCCCAGAGCAAGCAAGTGATGGGATGCGAGGAACGGGAGATGAGAGAGGCTGCCGCGTCAATCTTGATGTACTCACTTATTTGTGCTTGCGGGGGTTGAGCTCTGGCTCTTTGGTCCCGCCTCTCAACTGTCAATCAACTGGTGTACAGGTTCCTGAGGATGTATAGAGTTGAAGTGCATTCACACACACACACACACACACACACACACCCTAATTCACCTACTCACCTATAAACGGCCATGCTAACAAGGCAATTCGTGCCCCTCCTTACCTAAACAAGCGGTGTTTGCTCAAGCCGGAGCTAGAGGGTCTT
Source organism: Procambarus clarkii (assembly GCF_040958095.1). Classification (NCBI taxonomy): domain Eukaryota; kingdom Metazoa; phylum Arthropoda; class Malacostraca; order Decapoda; family Cambaridae; genus Procambarus; species Procambarus clarkii. Next base: position 25,069,068 of record NC_091196.1, read on the forward strand.
AATAGACCAGGATGACAATGGAGTTCTGTCGTGCCGAGATGTTATTGCCAGTGGCTGGAGAACACTGCTCTATATTGTATTATTAGTACATATTTTATTATATTATATATTATATAATATATATATATATATATATATATATATATATATATATATATATATATGTATATATATATATATATATATATATATATATATATATATATATATATATATATATATATATATATATATTGGCTGAGGACTCACGCACCAACACACCAGGCACAGCAGCAGCAGCAGCAGCAGCAGCACCAGTAAGTGCATGTAAACATAATTCAAAGATTCCGTGTGGTGAGAGGTTAAGTGTGTCAGGGGGTAATAGAGGGCCTTGAGTGCGCTTAATGCACTTGAGTGTGTACGTAATGAAGACATTCACGCTGAGTCAATAACCATCCAGTTTGTTCTAACAGGACTCGTCTCTTTCCTGGTGTGAAGTCATCGGGGCCTGGAGAACAACAGGTCAGTTCATCAGGAAGTGAACAATAACAACCACCAATCCCCCACCGGACGAAATATGATGTACTATGCAGGCGATGAGTCACCATAACGTGGCTAAAGTATGTTGACCAGACCACACACTAGAAGGTGAAGGGACGACGACGTTTCGGTCCGTCCTGGACCGATTCTCAAGTCGCCTGGACCATTAAGTTTCTCACAATCGACTTGAGAATGGTCCAGGACGGACCGAAACGTCGTCGTCCCTTCTCCTTCTAGTGTGTGGTCCGGCCAACATGATGTACTATAAATCACAACGGCTCACAAAAGTCCACGTTTTCTATGTGTGCCGTCGATTTGGTTAGGTTCGGGGAATTTAGTTACATCATTTGCTGTCAGTTGTGACGACTATAGGAGGACGGAATGGGTTGACAGACACTGGAGACAGCGGCCACAATGACGTCTGAAGGAAATAGTTGACTGTCCAGCCTGAGGGAAGCAGGCCTGGTGGGGCTTCCCTCTGACTGGTCCCCTGAAGGTCGCCAGGTTTAAGGGAGGGTACGGGACATTTTAATGGTTTAAGGGAGGATAGGGGACATTTTAATGGTTTAAGGGAGGGTAGGGGACGTTTTGAATGCTTTAAGGGAGGATAGGCGACTTTTTGAATGGTTTAAGGAAGGATAAGGGACTTTTTGAATGGTTTAAGGGAGGATAGGGGACTTTTTGAATGGTTTAAGGGAGGATAGGCGACTTTTTGAATGGTTTAAGGAAGGATAAGGGACTTTTTGAATGGTTTAAAGGAGGGTAGGGGACTTTTTGAATGGTTTAAGGGAGGGTAGAGGACTTTTTGAATGGTTTGAGGGAGGATAGGCGATTTTTTGAATGGTTTAAGGGAGGGTAGGCGACTTTTTGAATGGTTTAAGGGAGGATAGGGGACTTTTTGAAAGGTTTAAGGGAGGAAAGGGGACTTTTTGAATGGTTTAAGGGAGGAAAGGGGACTTTTTGAATGGTTTAAGGGAGGATAGGGGACTTTTTGAATGGTTTAAGGAAGGGTAGGGGACTTTTTGAATGGTTTAAGGGAGGAAAGGGGACTTTTTGAATGGTTTAAGGGAGGATAGGCGACTTTTTGAATGGTTTAAGGAAGGGTAGGGGACTTTTTGAATGGTTTAAGGGAAGATAGGCGACTTTTTGAATGGTTTAAGGGAGGATAGGGGACTTTTTGAATGGTTTAAGGGAGGATAGGGGACTTTTTGAATGGTTTAAGGGAGGGTAGGCGACTTTTTGAATGGTTTAAGGGAGAATAGGCGACTTTTTGAATGGTTTAAGCGAGAATAGGGGGGCTTTTTAAATGGTTTAAGGGAGAATAGGCGACTTTTTGAATGGTTTAAGGAAGGGTAGGGGACTTTTTGAAAGGTTTAAGGGAGGAAAGGGACTTTTTGAATGGTTTAAGGGAGGACACGGGACATTTTAATGGTTTAAGAGCAAGTAGGGACTTTTTTAAAAGGTTTAAATTATGGAAGGGGACTCTTTTTGGAGACTAATGGGTGGTCGGGGAATTGGTGGCAGGTAAAGTCCAATCAACAGGTGTTAGAAACGCGACAACTGTTTACCTTCTCGTTAAAAACACATTAAGAAACTGTATCATTAATCAGTCTTGGCTACACCGCGCGTCACAGGAGCTCCTGTCATTGGGGCTACCACCCATCACTGGGGCCACTACCCATCACTGGGGCTACTACCCATCATTGGGGCTACTACCCATCACTGGGGATACTACCCATCACTGGGGCCACTACCCATCACTGGGGCTACTACCCATCACTGGGGCTACTACCCATCACTGGAGATACTACCCATCACTGGGGCTACTACCCATCACTGGGGCTACTACCCATCATTGGGGCTACTACCCATCATTGGGGCTACTACCCATCACTGGGGCTACTACCCATCACTGGGGCTACTACCCATCACTGGGGCTACTACCCATCACTGGGACTACTACCCATCACTGGACCTACTACCCATCACTGGGGATACTACCCATCACTGGGGATACTACCCATCACTGGGGCTACTACCCATCACTGGGACTACTACCCATCACTGGACCTACTACCCATCACTGGGGATACTACCCATCACTGGGGCTACTACCCATCACTGGGACTACTACCCATCACTGGGGATACTACCCATCACTGGGGCTACTACCCATCACTGGGGATACTACCCATCACTGGACCTACTACTCATCACTGGGGCTACTACCCATCACTGGGGCTACTACCCATCACTGGACCTACTACCCATCACTGGGGATACTACCCACCACTGGGGATACTACCCATCACTGGGGAAACTACCCATCACTGGGGATACTACCCATCACTGGGGCTACTACCCATCACTGGGGCTACTACCCATCACTGGGGCTACTACCCATCACTGGGGATACTACCCATCACTGGGGCTACTACCCATCACTGGGACTACTACCCATCACTGGGACTACTACCCATCACTGGGACTACTACCCATCACTGGGGCTACTACCCATCACTGGGGCTACTACCCATCACTGGGGCTACTACCCATCACTGGGACTACTACCCATCACTGGGGCTACTACCCATCACTGGGACTACTACCCATCACTGGGACTACTACCCATCACTGGGGCTACTACCCATCACTGGGACTACTACCCATCACTGGGGCTACTACCCATCACTGGGACTACTACCCATCACTGGGACTACTACCCATCACTGGACCTACTACCCATCACTGGGGATACTACCCATCACTGGGGATACTACCCATCACTGGGGCTACTACCCATCACTGGGACTACTACCCATCACTGGGACTACTACCCATCACTGGGACTACTACCCATCACTGGGACTACTACCCATCACTGGACCTACTACCCATCACTGGGGATACTACCCATCACTGGGGATACTACCCATCACTGGGACTACTACCCATCACTGGGACTACTACCCATCACTGGGGCTACTACCCATCACTGGGACTACTACCCATCACTGGGGCTACTACCCATCACTGGGGCCACTACCCATCACTGGGACTACTACCCATCACTGGACCTACTACCCATCACTGGGACTACTACCCATCACTGGGACTACTACCCATCACTGGGACTACTACCCATCACTGGACCTTCTACTCATCACTGGGACTACTACCCATCACTGGGGCTACTACCCATCACTGGGGCTACTACCCATCACTGGGGCTACTACCCATCACTGGGACTACTACCCATCACTGGGGCTACTACCCATCACTGGGACTGCTACCCATCACTGGGGCTACTACCCATCACTGGGACTACTACCCATCACTGGGGCTACTACCCATCACTGGGGCTACTACCCATCACTGGGGCTACTACCCATCACTGGGGCTACTACCCATCACTGGGGCTACTACCCATCACTGGGGCTACTACCCATCACTGGGGATACCACCCATCACTGGTGCCACTACCCATCACTGGAGCCACTACCCATCACCACAGCGGCTACTAACAGAGCTCCAACAAGACGGACGAAATATCAAGAGTGAAGAGAAAGTGTTATGTGTTGTGTAATGTTATTGAAAGTTCAGCTCGTTAATAATAACCACCTGTAACATTAAATACAATTATGTTACCATTATTTACAAGTTGTAATATTAGACTCATCACTATTATGGTCAATGTTATTAGTACACACATATAATATTTGGGAGGTAGTCCTTGCTTTAGACGTGTTATTGAATTAGTGAATGTGAGAGAAGGTTAATTAGATCAATATATCTTGCAAGGAAATGTAGGAAAGATTCGTGTTTCTACACTTGGGAAGGGAGATGAGAAATGAACTCTCAGAGTTAAATGGATTTTGGAGGATTGATTTGTAAAAATTTGTTGAATTTATTTTTCAGCACACACTTAATTTGATTCAACAATTAATTACTTATTTGAACTATTCATTTCTGATTTGTACATTCCATACAAACAGGACAGTGTATCGCTATCGAGGCATCCACAGGGTCTGGGGATATGATGTGGATAGGAGAGGATATGATATGGATAGGATATGATATGTAGATAGGATATGTCATACTGTGTGGTTGGATGCACAAGAGAAGTCACAGCCCCGCTTCTGTGCCAGGTAAGCCCACTACGGGATCACCATACACCGTGCTACTTGCAACTTTTGGTTCCCAGTAGCTGAATCTTAAACAACAAGATGCACAAGGGGGAAAGGAAGGCCGGTAGCCCTACACCCGCTACACCTACAGGTGTAAGTGACACACCTTGTATCAGACTGGAGGAACACGCTGTCTTCTCCACGGCCTCCTCCTCCTCCTCTTCTTGCTCCTCCTCCACCCTCTTCTTCTTGCTCCTCCTCCACCCTCCTCTTCTTGCTCCTCCTCCACCCTCTTCTTCTTGCTCCTCCTCCATCTCCTCTTCTTGGTTCTCTTCCACCTCCTCCTTTCTTAGCCTGCTCCCTCGTTGTATTTTTCCCCTTTCTTGAACTATTTCATGTCTGCTTCAACCGTGACTGAGATACTGTTAGTAGTTAATACTATTACTACTACTGGTATCATTATCTTTACTTCTCTGATTACTATTATTGCAACTGCTGGTAATTATAGCAATGATGATATCATTACTACTGCTATAACTCAAACTGGTATTAATACTACTCTTTCGTGATATATCAATTATATAATGTAATTTATCTGTGTAAAACTACTCTTGATAACATCACCACCATCCCTTCTACTACTTCTACCACAAGTACTATAACTACCACAATCTATAACTCCCACAACCACAAACTAGAACCATCACGTCTGCTCCCACTGCCCGAGGTGCCGATGCTCTGGTATTTGTCTGCGTAATTTCAATAATTTCTCTGCCTTTGTGAAATAATTCCAGTTTTCATAGCTCCTTTCAGGCGGCAGGAATGGCCTCAGGCACTCACAAGGGAAACCGGGCACTCGACCACCAGTTCCGTCGTCCTAGGGTGAAGGGACGTAAGCATATACATATGCGCTAGGTATTTCCACCGCCTCCTGTCCCAGCTGCCCAGCACCCTCCCCGACCCCGAGGCAGGCCGCCAGGTGGCGCAAGGGGTCACCTTGCAGGGGGCAATGACCTGTAGGAAGGTCAGTAAGGCGTGCAGGACAGCAGGACCTGCCGTCTGTAGGGTCGCCACTACTCTATTTAGCGGGTGTCCCTAACTTAATTCTGAATGACATTGCTTCCAACCCACCTTCACACACACACACACACACACACACACACACACACACACACACACACACACACACACACACACACACACGGGTGTGTATGTGCGCGCAGAAGTTTGCAACGAGACTCGTCCCATAAGCTTCGAGGGATGAGGAACGAAGAGAGACTGAAGAAACTAAACCTGACGTCGCTGGAAAGGTGGAGGGTGAGAGTGGGGACATGATACAGACATATGAAATACTTAAGAGCAATTGACAAAGTGGAAACAGAGGAAATGCACACGGATGGAAGCTTGAGACTCAGATGTGTCATAGACATATTAGAAAGATTTATTTTAGCGTAAGAGTAGTGAGTAAATGGAATGACCTAAAGGAACAGGTTGTAGAGGCAACCTCAATTCACAAATTTAAAAGCAGGTATGATAGGGAAACAGGTCAGGAGTATTAGACAACCAGAGGCTAGAATACCTGGTTACCTGGTTGATACCTGATTGATGGGGTTCTGGGAGTTCTTCTACTCCCCAAGCCCGGCCCGAGGCCAGACTTGACTTGTGAGAGTTTGGTCCACCAGGCTGTTGCTTGGAGCGGCCCGCAGGCCCACATACCCACCACAGCCCGGTTGGTCCGGCACTCCTTGAAGGAAACAATCTAGTTTCCTCTTGAAGATGTCCACGGTTGTTCCTGTAATATTTCTGCTGCTCGCTGGTAGGACGTTGAACAACCGTGGACCTCTGATGTTCATACATAGCGGGGGTCAAAGAGCTAGAGCTCCATCCTGCAGGCACAAATAGTAAATACACATATAAACAAGTACTGAGACGACGGGACACCATAAGTGTAGCTCTCATCCTGTACCTACACTTAGGTAACTAAACTTAATTAACTACACTTACGTACCACAGAAATCACAATAGCGTAATTTATCAATGAACAAATCCACAGCAAGGGCCGTGACGAGGATTCGAACCTACGAAGAAGTAGAATGGCCTGGTCCCTGGTCTGGGCACCACGGGCTGTAGTGGGTATGTGGGCCTGCTGCGGGCCGCTCCAAGCAACAGCCTAGTGGAGCAAACTCTCACAAGTCAAGCCTGGCCTCGGGCCGGGCTTGGGGAGTAGAAGAACTCCCAGAACCCCATCAACCAGGTATCAACCAGATATCAACCAGGCCTATCGACACTAATTAAAATAATATTTAGTGTGACTCCCGGCTCCACATCCCCCCCCCACAACGGATAGACTGATAAGAGCCCCCACCATGAGCTCCCCCCCCCTCCTCCCCACAACAACCTGCCCAGCAAGTGTAGGGCAAGACTTGACCTAACGGGGGAGACAAGTTGTGAGGTATAGACAACCTCGCCCTAACAGTTACCTCAGGTCAACCACACTACCCACCTTCACCCCCTCCCTTACCCCACACACAGCCCCCCCCCCCTCCCCCTCCCCAAGAAAAAAAATTAAGTACAAAATTTGGCTAATATCAATAATGACATTGTTGATAAGAGCCATCGTCATTGTAATAACTCATTTTCATATTCGTTATTATTATTAAGAAATGTTAATGTTTTAATTAAAATGTATTTGTTATTCGTGTCTGGTAATGGCAGACTGAACAGGAAATCATATAAACCAGTTTGGGACAGCAAGAGCGTTTGTATTAGCGAGAATTAAACATTTTTAAATTGTCAGAAACATGGAGGCCTGGTCGACGACCGGGCCGCGGGGACGCTGAGCCCCGGAAGCACCTCAAGGTAAGGTAACATCCCAATTTTGGTTGAGGAAAAAATAGTGATAATTCCCATTTAAAGAGACCCGGACTGTGCAGGACCACCACCTGTGGAACCTGTCAAATGGTGACACTATAACTAGCTAGTTATAGTGTCAGTCATTATCACCAGCCGGCAAGAGTATAAGGCACCGTCCGCCTCAACTGTGTAGTGAGGACATGTTCCAGACGTATCTGAGCCCATCCCGGCGCTCACTACGACCTCCCGGCGCTCACTAGGACCTAGTATCTCCCTGTGAACCATTCGAGACACTAATCAAAATAATATTTAGTGTGACAGTACACTGTGTCACTTTGGTGGTTATATTGATATAACCATCCTCATAGCCTGAGAATGTGGTGGGGGGCATAGCCTGAGAATGTGGTGGGGGGCATAGCCTGAGAATGTGGTGGGGGGCATAGCCTGAGAATGTGGTGGGGGGCATAGCCTGAGAATGTGGTGGGGGGCATAGCCTGAGAATGTGGTGGGGGGCATAGCCTGAGAATGTGGTGGGGGGCATAGCCTGAGAATGTGGTGGGGGGCATAGCCTGAGAATGTGGTGGGGGGCATAGCCTGAGAATGTGGTGGGGGGCATAGCCTGAGAATGTGGTGGGGGGCATAGCCTGAGAATGTGGTGGGGGGCATAGCCTGAGAATGTGGTGGGGGGCATAGCCTGAGAATGTGGTGGGGGGCATAGCCTGAGAATGTGGTGGGGGGCATAGCCTGAGAATGTGGTGGGGGGCATAGCCTGAGAATGTGGTGGGGGGCATAGCCTGAGAATGTGGTGGGGGGCATAGCCTGAGAATGTGGTGGGGGGCATAGCCTGAGAATGTGGTGGGGGGCATAGCCTGAGAATGTGGTGGGGGGCATAGCCTGAGAATGTGGTGGGGGGCATAGCCTGAGAATGTGGTGGGGGGCATAGCCTGAGAATGTGGTGGGGGGCATAGCCTGAGAATGTGCTGGGGGGCATAGCCTGAGAATGTGGTGGGGGGCATAGCCTGAGAATGTGGTGGGGGGCATAGCCTGAGAATAGGGTGGATACCTTTCATAGACAACCCCACACACTCCCAGATATCTTCCTTCCAAGAGCACAAGTCTTCAATACTTTAAACACCGTCGCTGGGGCAGAAGCCTCATGTCTGGATTCATACACTGAGAATGTATACTGCTTCTACACACACTTACACTGAGAATGTATACTGCTTCTACACACACTTACACTGAGAATGTATACTGCTTCTACACACACTTACACTGAGAATGTATACTGCTTCTACACACACTTACACTGAGAATGTATACTGCTTCTACACACATTTACACTGAGAATGTATACTGCTTCTACACACACTTACACTGAGAATGTATACTGCTTCTACACACATTTACACTGAGAATGTATACTGCTTCTACACACACTTACACTGAGAATGTATACTGCAGTCAGTATACAGTCAGTATTATACAGTGACTATAGTGTTGCCTGAATAAAAATGTTGTTCTAACAACATTAACCAAGTGACAACAGAAATAAAGAATGGGAGGGGAAGTGAGGAGAGAGGAGAGGTGAGGAGCTGTGAGGGTGTGAGCTGTGAGGGTGTGAGCTGTGAGGGTGTGAGTGTTGAAGATCTTCCCTGTAAGTGACCTTCACCTTGCACTCTCCCCCCAGCCCCCACCCACACACCCGCCCACTCAAACCCTGCCCCACCCACACGCCTCCATCTCCGCACCTGTCCGCCCACTCCCCCCCCCCCCGTCCCACCCCACACACTAGCTTGTCCTTTTCCAAGCAAATATCAAGCTTTCTTTTGTTTTCAAACGCCCACGTGCACCCTCCACCCACTCGTGCCCCGCCCCCACCCACTTATCATCCCGCCCACCTAATCATACGACCCTTAACTCTAGCGTCAAGAGAATTACTTCACCGGTTGATTGACAGTTGAGAGGCGGGACAAAAGAGCCGAAGCTCAACCTCCGCAAGCACAACTAGGTGAGTACATAGGTCAGCTCACCACCCGTCACCTACCCAATGAGCATGCACCCCCCCATCGTTATGGGGGGAGGGGGTGTAGCCCCCCTACAGCCCCCCTAGCCCCTGAGGTGGGTAGCCTACAGGCCATCCCCCCCCCCCCCCCCATCTATTTCCACTCCTGCAGAATCACTAGGGAGTCTTTTAAAAGTGTTTGTGTGTTCTTGCCTGATATCTTAGGTGGCGTGCCTCAGCTCCTGGACCCCCATCTGTCATTCGCCGGTCAATGGTTCCTACAATGGTTCCCGACCTCTTGTTTCTTATCATACCAAGTTTGAAACTGTGTTTTAATTCTCAATCACGTCAATTCCAGGTCATTCCACTTCTTCAGTACACTTACACTGAAGTGGTTCACCATATCGTAGTGACCCACTTGAGTTGGTAGTTTTCATTGACTTATTCTCCTCCTGATTAAGTTGTCTAGGACCTGGCAGCACATACATGTATTATTGTCTAGGACCTTGCAGCGTATACATGTAGTATTGTCTAGGACCTGGCAGCATATACATGTATTATTGTCTAGGCCCTCACAGCATAGACATATAGTATTGTCTAGGACCTCGCAGCATACTCACATTTCAGTATGCTGGCTCCTAATATTTTCTCCTCGTGTTCTCTTATATTAATTATCATGTCAACTATACAGTTGGAGATGACAAGGTCTGGCCTGGCTGGTTGATACTCTTGTGTGAGTGTTACACCTTCCTGGTGCGCTCGGACGTTTCTGTCCACGATATCCACCAACTTCACTCTCCATGTAGCAGGTCCACTGGGCGGAATTTGGCCTCCAGTCTATTTCCCTATACTGGAAATCTCCCATGATTACTACTCTCATTCTTTCCGGCAGCAGTTGGTGCTTCTTGTCCCAAGTTAATAATAGTTCTCCTGGAGCCATCCTGGAGTCAATTCACTGAGCACTTGTTTACTTAAGAGATCTGTGCCTCTTATCTTAATATTTCTTAAAGTTTACGCGCTCTGACGCGCTAAGAGGTGGAGGATATTGTAGCCACTCAGAGCTCTTAAAGTGTTACATAGAGATTAAGCCGCCATGGTCGAGGGACGAGCTGCTGGCTAGACGATCATGTTTACGTTCTCTGTCGTACCTGGCCTTAATGGTGTGGCTGGAGGTGGCTTCCTCGACTTCTTCTTTCAGTCCACTTGTACACGGTGCAAGGAGTTCTTCATGTTGCTTCGATTCTTGTGTTGTCCAGCTTCCTGGTGTATCTTCTTGTCAGGTTTACTATCGGTTTAAAGAGACTGTACTTGTCCAACTTGTCGACTTCATTAGTATCTTGTATGTACTAGTCATGTCCTTCTCTAGGGTTGTGAGACTGAATTCCCTTAAATTGTCCTACAGTGTGTGTGTGTGTATGTGTGTGTATGTGTGTGTGTGTATGTGTGTGTATGTGTGTGTGTGTGTGTGTGTGTGTGTGTGTGTGTGTGTGTGTGTGTGTGTGTGTGTGTGTGTGTGTACTCACCTAGTTGTGCTTGCGGGGGTTGAGCTTCGGCTCTTTGGTCCCACCTCTCAACTGTCCTATCTACATGTAAAGCTGCACCAGACAGTCTTCCTCCCGACGTCAGTTCTTATCTCACAACATTTGTTTACTTCACCGAGAGTGTAAACCACAGTTTATGTTTGTGTCATAGATATACAGCAAATGCTGCAGTGTACATCACGGCAGGTCACTGTACAGTAAATGTGTGCACATACCTGCCACCAAAGACACACACACACACACCCTTGAACACAAACAAGGTCGTAAATTATCCTAACAAGGGTTGGTGACATGTAGAGAAAAAAAACTGAGTCCGTGGGCAGCTATTGTGACGCTACTGTCGGGATAACTTGAACCAATAGCAATCCGTAGATCGATGACGATGCCAGGACAGTAGCCAATAGCACACGGCGACCTGGTGTGGATAATGCTTCCGCCAATCACGGAGCCTAATCCACCGGTGGCGTAACACACTGCGTCACGAGGCAAATGAACCAATCACATCGTCCGGAAAGCCACTAACGCCCTGAAGAAGCACATACGCCGGAGGGGAGCCAATCGCGTGGCCGGAGTCAGCAGAGTTTAAACTGTACAAGGGTTATATACTTAACTAAAGGGTTGCATGGGGGCTGGAGCAGCGCTGATAGACCACATTCTCAAACCAGTTGAGCGTGATCTAGTGCATCTATGTGAGCGTGGCCCGGGGACTATATTCGGGCAGGTGTAGTGGCTGCCGTTACACATCCTCTCTGGCCAGCAACGGTCCGCGCCACAGGGAACAGACCAGTGACCCGCACCACGCTTCTTCCCTCACTCACACAGCTTGGATGTTACTGTGTGTGTGTGTGTGTGTGTGTGTGTGTGTGTGTGTGTGTGTGTGTGTGTGTGTGTGTGTGTGTGTGTGTGTGTGTGTGTGTGTGTGTCTGTGTGTGTGTCTGTGTGTGTGTGTGTCTGTGTGTGTGTGTCTGTGTGTGTGTGTCTGTGTGTCTGTGTGGTGTGTGTGGTGTGTGTGTGTGTGTGTGTGTGTGCGTGTGTGTGTGTGTGTGCGTGTGCGCGTGTGTGCGCGCGCCTCTTGCCTGGCACCCGCCATACCCCTTAGGGTGCTGTCAGCATTCACCTACCAATCACGTGTTCACTTACGAAGCCAGTACATCCTGTATTCATCCTAGTCTGTATTCATTAAACTGTTTACGAACTCTGAAGCGCTACGAGGTCGTTGTCGACCCATGGTTATTATTGTCATAGACAACATCGTAGCACTTACGACCTCATAAACTCTTTAATATATGTAAACACAGCCGCCAGGAGTGACCAAAGATGTACAGGTTCCGCAAGCGAACACGTAAAGATTCCATCAATCCTGGTCATAGTACAGACCCGACCTCGCGAGAAGGGAATAGGTAGAAATTAGTAAAACACAAAAGAAAACCTAAAAGCGACAAAAGAAGTTTTTTTTAATATTCTGCATATATATATATATATATATATATATATATATATATATATATATATATATATATATATATATTAGAAAACTTATCATTCATCGTCTACACTCATTGGTAAAAACATCCATAAAGGCTGTTGAATATTTATATATACATACTATAATGAGTAGTATAAACAAAACAATATATATAACTTCCCTGTCGAATTAATGATTTCAGTGGTCGTTAGTAAGTCTAATTACTCAAGTATGACCTCAACGAGTCGTGACCTTTGGAGTTGGAAGGTTCAGCGGGGATATTAGGCAGCTCCTCGGAGCAGAAAATAAAACGTGTTAATTAGTTTGCAAGAGTAACTTAAAGTTATGATCATCCTAACATGTGCTTCTGGCCTCCATGACCGTTTATACTGGGAATGACAAGCACTAATTTACATACGAGTTTAACCACAGGCACTTGTAAACAAGTCCATCTAACACGCCAATCAGCAGGAACATTAACACACATTAAAGCATTCCAACACTAAGATAAACACACACACACACTCGGTTCGATCCCCGGTGGAGGCGGAAACAAATGGGCAAAGTTTCTTTGACCCCTGATGCGTCTGTTCACCTAACAGTAAATAGGTACCTGGGAGTTAGACAGCTGCTATGGGCTGCTTCCTGGGGGATGTGTAACTAAAAGGAGGCCTGGTGGAGGACCGGGCCCCGGGGATGCTAAGCCCCGAAAACATCTCAAGAAGATAACCAGAAGCCTAGTAAACCAGTGCGTACCATACTGAGCCGTCATGCACACCTACGCACTGGCCGGTAGAGGTCAACCACCCAAGAGGTCAAACTAGCAGTACCTGCCCAGGAACGATGAACCCCCACAACCTCCCCCATTCACACCTGAACGACCTAAGCCCTTATTTGCATATATATATATGTGGTTGCAGCCAGGTGTGTGATGCACGGTGGGTCCACACCTGATCGTCTTGTTACAAGTCTATTGTCCTGCTTGTTCAGTGTCCTTGTTTGGGTCAGTCCTGTGTGGACTCACCTATTAGTGCCTGCAGGATCGAGCATTAGCTTTGGCACCCCGCCTCTCTAGTCGGCGGGTGTCTTCCAATCTCCCCCTTGTTCTATTGGTATTCATTTTGTACATATTCTCCATTTACACTCTGTCAATCCCCCTACGTATTGTATACGTCTCTATCACGTCTCCCCTATCTTTTAATTTTTCCTAGCGTCGTCAGGTGTACTCGCCTGCCTGTGTGAGTAGGGAAGAGCTTCTCTAAATTATAATATCTTCCTTAAAAACTATGTACGGAGCTAGCCTCGCCCCCCCCCCCGTGGCTCAACTGGGCATTTAATTCCATTTATGAATTGTTGTTCCATTGTTACTGGAGTATACCTGGAGTATACCTGTAGTGTGTTTTGCGAGTTGGTCTACTCCCCAAGCCTGGGCTGGGACCAGGCTGGACAGGCTGTTGCTTGACAACAGGTCCAACAGGCTGGTGCTTGACAACAGGTCCAACAGGCTGTTGCTTGGAGCGGCCTGCAGGCCCACATATCCACTACAACCCGGTTGGTCCAGCATTTCTTGCACGAACTTGTCTAATTTTTTCCTTGAAAACTTCCACTTATATTCCGGGAATATTTATGGTCCTTGCTGGGAGAGTATTGAACTGTCGTGGACCCCTGATGGTCAGTGTTCTCTTTGCTTATGACTCTGGTTATGCCTATGGGGAGCCGGTCGGCCGAGCGGACAGCACGCTGGACACATGATCCTGTGGTCCCGGGTTCGATCTAAGGCGCCGGCGAGAAACAATGGGCAGAGTTTCTTTCACCCTATGCCCCTGTTACCTAGCAGTAAAATAGGTACCTGGGTGTTAGTCAGCTGTCACGGGCTGCTTCCTGGGGGTGGAGGCCTGGTCGAGGACCGGGCCGCGGGGACACGTAAAAGTCCCGAAATCATCTCAAGATAATATCAAGATATGGCACCTCTTCTCTCCACCGACTCTATTCTGCGTACTACGGGCTATTCATGCCCGTGCCACCTCTTAGGGGGGTGTGGCTTAATCTTCATCAATCATCATCCTGCGTAGCGCAAATGTTTTGTTGTCACTCCTACAGCTGATAAGCTGGACAGCTGATAACCTGGACAGCTGATAAGCTGGACAGCTGACTCTGATTGTGCTTATGGTTGAGGTGTTATCATTATCAACCTGACTTTCCTCACTACATTCTCATTCCTTCTATGACTATGCATTCTCCGCCTTCTATAGTTGCTCTTACCTCTATTAATTATATTCTTTGCCACGTGGAATAGTTTAAGTGAGAACTGCAGACTTTTCTTTAGGTCTGATGTACGTTGTGAATATATATAATAGTTTACCATCCATAATACTTAACTGAAAGACTTGCCTAATGTTTGGTAACAACGCAAAGGATTCTTACACTCTTGAGTAATATTGTTGTTCGTGATTGTCATTTTTAGTGTACTCCCCCCCCCTTGTAGCGTGATCTTTGTTCTCCACACTAACTTCTGGCCACACACACACACACACACACACACACACACACACACACACACACACACACACACACACACACACACACACACACACACAGGGGCCCGGCTGGCCGAGCGGACAGCACGCTGGACACGTGATCCTGTGGTCCTGGGTTCGATCCCGAGCGCCGGGGAGAAACAATGGGCAGAGATTCTTTCACCCTATGCCCCCTGTTACCTAGCAGTAAATAGGTACCTGGGAGTTAGTCAGCTGTCACGGGCTGCTTCCTGGTGTGTGTGTGTGGTGTGGTGTGGTGTGGAAAAAAATAGTAGTAGTATAAACAATTGATTGACAGTTGAGAGGCGGGCCGAAAGAGCAGAGCTCAACCCCCGCAAGCACAACTAGGTGAATACACACACACACACAGCCTCAAGGGAATTAGAGGAAAATATTAGAGGAAACTTCTCTACCGTAAGGTCAATAGGGGCAGTGAATTAGAAGATAAAACACTGAGAGAGGGATCCATCTACCATTTAACAGGACATATGACTAGGAACACAAGGGTTCGGAGTCCATGAATTAGACGGCCGACAGTTGGAATGATGTGGTCCAGGAGCTGAAACTCGGTCCTGCACATTCTGTCAGGTAAGTACTCGCACAAGGATCCCTCGAGGACCTATCCTCTAACCCATCTTGTTATTGACGTGTGTGAACGACCTACGAGAAGTCCTTTGAGGATAGTCTGCCCTTGAACCATGTGTGACCGACCTGCCACAGGTCCTATGAGGATAGTCTGTCCTTGAACCATGTGTGACCGACCTGCCACAGGTCCTATGAGGATAGTCTGCCCTTGAACCATGTGTGACCGACCTGCCACAGGTCCTATGAGAACAGTCTGTCCTTGAACCATGTGTGACCGACTTGCCACAGGTCCTATGAGGACAGTCTGCCCTTGAACCATGTGTGACCGACCTGCCACAGGTCCTATGAGAACAGTCTGTCCTTGAACCATGTGTGACCGACCTGCCACAGGTCCTATGAGGACAGTCTGCCCTTGAACCATGTGTGACCGACCTGCCACAGGTCCTATGAGGACAGTCTGCCCTTGAACCATGTGTGACCGACCTGCCACAGGTCCTGAGGACAGTCTGCCCTTGAACCATGTGTGACCGACCTGCCACAGGTCCTGAGGACAGTCTCTCCCTGAACCAATCCTCTTCATCCTATAAATGAACGACCTGACAGAAGGAGGACATCCTGCATGCCGAAACTGTCGGCCGAGGTCAAGCTGACCATGCAGGAGTTAAGCAACTGTTGTGGTATGCATCCTGAAGGTCAGTGGTTGCTCTTGGGGAAGGGGAGTCAGATATTCATAGGAGGCTTCCTGTCCCTAACGACTGAAAATCAAATATTTAGTAATTCTCCCATAAGGGACGTTAACATTACACGATAATCCGAGGCCAGGGATCTCTCCCTTTTAAACTTGTAATACATCTACAATTTGTGTGTATTCACTGGGCCTCACGGCTGAGTGGACATCGCTCAGGGGTAGTAGTCCTAAGGGCCCGGTTTCGATTCTCGACCGAGGCAGAAACAAATGGCTGCTTCCTAGCTGTGTGTGTGTGTGTCACATACAAATATATGTAGTAGACATAACGTAGGAAAAAAATAGATAGGTTAGAAAGTCGGGGTTCAAGAGCTCATAGCTCGATTCTGCAAGCACAGACAGTAAATCCAAATAATAAATACACACAAATTTACAAGCATAATTTTTCTGTTTGATGACCATAGGCACGAGGAATGTACCGAGGTTCCTTGGTCCGGTGCTGTTCCTCTACTCTCCACCCCCGCCCACCCTCCTCACCCCGCCCACCCCCGCCCACCCTCACCCCGCCCCACCTGAGGGCTCAGTCCCCCCCCCCACCACCCACCTAACAGGCTTTTCATCTTGGATGACCGCTGTGCTTCATCAGTTTCCTCCCCCCTCTCTCCCTCCCCCTCACTCTCTCCCTCCCTCACTCTCCCTCCCCCTCACTCTCTCCCTCTCCCTCACTCTCTCCCTCCCCCTCACTCTCTCCCTCCCCCTCACTCTCTCCCTCCCCCTCACCTCTTCTATAATAAAACCTTCCACCTCATACATCACTGGGGAACTTGGTGGTGAGGTGGTACCAAGTTCCACACACCACTAGGAGGGTCTAGGTTCGATCCCCCGATTCATACATCACAGTCCCATCTTCAGTAGTCTTTCCGTTCTGGGACCATCCCGTGAACGCTGGGACACCAAACATATTAATACATTATGGGCCAAGAATGACGGACTCTGAGGCAGAGATGATTGGGTTTGTCATAATGTTATATTGGACTTGTTGGTAGTAAATTGGTATTGAATACCAAATTACTACCAAAAATTACAAATTACTACTCTTACTTGTTGGCCGAAATGTTGAATGCACTTCAAAGAGCCTCGTTATTGGTGGGTTATATATTTAGTATAGATATTGTGGTTATTGTTTGTGGTAGTGGACCCCATACTCATCCTGTGGGTGGTAGTGGACCCCATACCCATCCTGTGAGTGATAGTGGACCCCATACTCATCCTGTGGGTGGTAGTGGACCCCCATACTCATCCTGTGGGTGGTAGTGGACCCCATACCCATCCTGTGAGTGATAGTGGACCCCATACCCATCCTGTGAGTGGTAGTGGACCCCATACCCATCCCCATCCGTAGATCATCCATGGAACCGAAAATCGGTAGGAGAAAGAGACTTAACTGTAAAGTTAAGGGATCAGAGATTCAATCGAAGGGTTGCTAAGAATGATTGAATGTGATTGAATGGGTTGTTAAGAGACAGAGACTGACGAGCGGACATCACGCCAAGGAGATGACGAGGCTTTCTGAGACTTGTGCTACACACACACACACACACACACACACACACACACACACACACACACACACACACACACACACACACACACACACACTCTACACCTATTCCTTCTCTCCCCCCCATCCCTTCAGTCCCTCCTTCCCCCCTCCCCTTCCTCCCCCATTCCATCTCTCCCCTCCTCCCATCCCCCAGCCAGTACCCCCTTTCTGGGTGTGGTCACCCAACCTTGGGGAAGGTGGGGAAAGAGACCTCAAGGTAAGGGCAAGGGCAAATGAAACATGAGGACACAGCTAAGACATGAGGGCAAGGAGCTGGGGTATGAGGATAAGGTACTGGAATATGAGGACAAGAAGCTAGGATATGAGGATAAGGAGCAGGGATATGAGGACAAGGAGCTGGGATATGAGTACAAGGAGCTGGGATATGAGGACAAGGAGCTGGGATATGAGGACAAGGAGCTGGGATATGAGGACAAGGAACTGGGATATGAGGACAAGGAGCTGGGATATGAGGACAAGGAACTGGGATATGAGGACAAGGAACTGAGATATGAGGACAAGGAGCTTGGATATGAGGACAAGGAACTGGGATATGAGGACAAGAAACTGGGATATGAGGACAAGGAGCTGGGATATGAGGACAAGGAGCTGGGATATGAGGACAAGGAGCTGGAATATGAGGACAAGGAGCTGGAATATGAGGACAAGGAACTGGGATATGAGGACAAGGATCTGAGATATGAGGACAAGGAGCTTGGATATGAGGACAAGGAACTGGGATATGAGGACAAGAAACTGGGATATGAGGACAAGGAGCTGGGATATGAGGACAAGGAGCTGGAATATGAGGACAAGGAGCTGGAATAAGAGGGTAGACAAGAGTTAGTATTTTAAGACTAACTGGGATATGATGGGAGAGAGGTCAAGGCTGTGGGAGAGAGGTCAAGGCTGTGGGGGAGAGGTCAAGGCTGTGGGGGAGAGGTCAAGGGTCAGGAGAGTGTAAGGGTGGTATGGCTCAGTATAGAGAGGTAGGGTGAAAGGGTAACGTGATGATAGGAAAAGACGGGGGAGGAGAGGGAGAGTCTAAGGGAGAGGGGTAAGTGGGAACTGGAAAAGGGATAGATGCAAAAATAGTTACAGATTCGTCATGGGAGAGGAGGAAGGTAGAGAGGAGAGGGAGTGCTGGAAGAGATGAGAGACGAGAGTGAGAGAGTTGCTGGATAGGTAAGAGAGGAGGGATTAGGGGAGGTGGGGGTGAGAGTGAATGACCTGCAGAGGGGGAAGAGGGAGGGAGGGATTGAGGGAGAGGGAGAAGGGGGGTACAGGTGACCTCTAAGTGGACCCTCTCCAGGCTTGGGTTCGAGGACCGAGGTGATGCTTAGACTACGAAGCCTTGGCTGGAAAATCCTATTAGTTCAAGTCTTTGTTGTTGGTCGTTGCAACCGGTTCTAATCCCTTTATTATGATAATTCTGATAATTCTGAATATAATAAAACACACACTACTGCCAACAGCGATAACAACGTGGCTCGATAACCCAGACACGAAGACCATTATCACAAAGATTCACGTGAATGGTAAGTCTTATCTCTGGCTAAATCTCAGACAGCTTAAGTGGCTTGAAATGGTTTTATATGATAGTAGTGATAGGGTTCAAGGGTCAAGTGTTCAGACTTAAGGGGGCATCTGAGGCGGCTCTGGCTCTGTTGTTGACCTCACATGATGATAATGATGAGCATGATAACATTTATCATACTGATGATGAGGTTTGTTAGGGACATACACCTATAAGAGAGACAATGAAACAAACTCACACCGCAACTTGATCAAATGTTTCAAGGTAATATCGGGGGGATCTTAAGATATAAATAGTGTAGGTGTTAATAGCGAAGATTAATCTAGCTGATCCATTACCACCCACATCACCCATTGTTCTCTGCTACGCAAGCTCTAAATGCTTCTCCTGTACCTCCTCTCCTCATCTATAACATTTTATGTCTGCATCATTTGTTCTGATCCCTGCTAATCCTCCTGATCCTCCTCCTTGCTCCTGATCCTCCTGGTCCCTCCTGATCCTCTTCCTTGCCTCCGCCGTCTTTGAGACGATATTAGGAATTCATTTTCTTTTACGAGTGTTTAGGGAATGTCTGGGCCCTTGTCTGGTGTTGTCGTCACCTCTGGCAGTGTCTGTTTATTCTCTCTCTCTCTGTCTCCACCTCTCCTGTTATTGCTTTTTCCTCCAGCTCTCGTTATCTTTCTTACCTGGCTTGTCTGCAGTGTAAAATGGACTAACACTTCTTCATAAATTTTTCCATCAACAGTTTGTGTCGTTATTTTGTTAATTATCAGGAAGATTATTGACAAAATCAACAAACTATTTTTCCTAATGTAATTCGTTTTTATATATTTAAGAAACAGAAAAAGTAATAAACAAGTATTGAAAATACCGATGCTCTCTTTTTTTATCTGCTGCAGAGAGCAATAAACACCAAAATTTCTGCATCTATAAACCCGGGTGCCAGCGCCCTCCTGTGTGTGTGTGTGTGGGTGGGTTTTGGTGTTTGGTAACACAAACATGAGAGCCACATCCCATTATTGTCAAGAAATATGACAGCCGTCATATTTCTTCCACGTGATTGATAGATAACGCGGCGGCAATAGCCCTGGGCTC
The DNA here is from genome assembly GCF_040958095.1 of Procambarus clarkii. Classification (NCBI taxonomy): domain Eukaryota; kingdom Metazoa; phylum Arthropoda; class Malacostraca; order Decapoda; family Cambaridae; genus Procambarus; species Procambarus clarkii. The sequence continues at coordinate 25,089,620 of NC_091196.1, forward strand.
GATGCGCTCCACCGGCTCCCCGATCTTCTTTTGTCTATCATCTGATCATCTTCAGGAAGACTGGAATCGTTTTGTTGAAACTGGATATCATGTTTAGTGGCTTCTTGTTCGAGTGTTGTTGTTGTCCTTATTGCTGGTGATAATTGTAATTGTTGTTAATATTATAAATTGCATTATATTATATTATATTATTATTATTAAATAATATTATATTAATAATATAATAATATTATATTATATATTATTAAAATTATATTATGAAATGCAATGCGTGTTAGTGGCTTTACAAGAATGTAAAAACATGAATGCTATGTACTCTCATAAACCCCATGTACCTTCTTGTATATATATATCAATAAATAAAATAAATTTAACTGGTGGTGACAGAGGTCAGGTATATGGAGCGGCCATGTTGTATCAAGGATGTGAACCGTAGGAAATAGTGATGTGTTAGGAGAGTAGTAAGGGCTAGTAGTAGAATAGGGATAGGGATAGTAGTAAGTAATTATCCAAGGCACCAAGCCGGGAAGGATGAGAGGGAATAGTCAACATGTTACATTGCAATCGACCTCAACACAGGGGGCAATGATGCTAGAAATCCCAGACACAATAGGTACCATATTGTAACCACCAGTCATATGTCTGTCATATGTGACACTGTAACTAGAAGAATTAACATAGAATACTACAGGTAATTGGTATTAGCTGCCAATTTGGCTAGATATTACAAAACTAATGTAATATAACTGCCACCTGGGACCCCTTATAAGAGAAATAGGGTACGCTACGAACCTCAGATGGCGCAGCAGCCTTCAGCTAGTTCAGTTCATGTGAAGCTTTTAAACATCTCAAAGTTTACAGTGTCTCGAGGGGGTGTGGAGTGAGGTTTACAGTGTCGTGAGGGGTGTGGAGTGAGGTTTACAGTGTCATGAGGGGTGTGGAGTGAGGTTTACAGTGTCATGAGGGGTGTGGAGTGAGGTTTACAGTGTCGCGAGGGGTGTGATGTGTGGGGTGAGGTTTACAATGGAGCTAGGAGTAAGAAAAGTATAGAGTTTTGTGTACTGATGTGTTCATTATTACACAATTTCATTACTCTTCATCACTCATCACAGCTCTCAATTGCATGTTATGTCAGTGTATAAATATGTCAATTTTTGGTTGTGTTTTCAGAGTGTGGTGGTGGTGGTGGTGATTGGTGGAGCCAGAGTTGTAGCCAGTTGTATAAGTTGTGAAGCACGTGGTTGTGAGTCTGGTTGGACCACACGTCTCTACACCCCCCCCCCCCCCCTGCAAGCACATCATCATACACACAACTGCAGTTTATTACCGTTCGTGTATACAATGGACCATAACTAATGCACATTGTCTATACCACACACAATGATATCACCAGGACGTATTGTATCTTTGAGATAATATTGGGGCTGTACAATGAGCTCGAACCTGCGTCCATGGACTTCATAAACATTGTTAGTATTATTAGCATCATTACAACCGGTTGTAACTTTAGTAAAGCTTATCTCTCCCCCTTCCAATCCCTTCTCAGTCCCCCTTCCCTACCTTTATCCCATGTTCAAGTAAATTTATTGAGCTAATATCCATCTCAGAAAGATAGAGAGGCTTAGACTATTTCTATCCTCTTCATCTGTATCATCACCACCATCTATCCTCCCCTTCCCCCCCGTCCCCCCGTCCCCCTAAGCCCCCCACGCCACCCCCCTCCCCCCCCCGTCCCCCTAAGCCCCCCACGCCACCCCTCCCCCCCCTAAGCCCCCCACGCCACCCCTCCCACCCCTAAGCCCCCCACGCCCCCCCTCCCCCATCTATTAGTAGTCCTAGCAGGGAGGAATATCAAGATACACAGTCTAATTAAAAATAATGATCAAATGTACTTTGCCAAATGACCCAACGCCTGTGACCCTCAACCTTTGACCTCCAGGACGTTGCTACAGGCTCCAGGGTAGTAGTGACCCCTCAACCCTCGGCCTTGACCTGCAGGACATTGCTACAGACTCCAGGGTAGTGGTGACCCCTCAACCCTCAGCCTTGACCTCCAGGACATTGCTACAGGCTCCAGGGTAGTGGTGACCCCTCAACCCTCGGCCTTGACCTGCAGGACGTTGCTACAGGCTCCAGGGTAGTGGTGACCCCTCAACCCTCAGCCTTGACCTCCAGGACATTGCTACAGGCTCCAGGGTAGTGGTGACCCCTCAACCCTCGGCCTTGACCTGCAGGACGCTGCTACAGGCTCCAGGGTAGTGGTGACCCCTCAACCCTCGGCCTTGACCTGCAGGACGCTGCTACAGGCTCCAGGGTAGTGGTGACCCCTCAACCCTCGGCCTTGACCTCCAGGACGTTGCTACAGACTGCATATTAGACATATTCTCTGGACACACACACACAGAAAGAGATATTCTTGCCCCTGATATTCTAAGGATTTGTTTGCTTGGTAGAATAAATATGTTTGTTATCTTGAGGTTATCTTGAGATGATTTCGGGCTTTTTTTTTTAGTGTCCCCTCGGCCCGGTCCTCGACCAGGCCTCCACCCCCAGGAAGCAGCCCGTGACAGCCGACTAACACCCAGGTACCTATTTTACTGCTAGGTAACAGGTGTGTGTGTATGCGTTTGCATTCTATGTATGTGTTTGTGCGCGTGTTCATGTATACTTGCGTGTATTGCTGTGCGTATGAGTACTCACCTACATTTTTACTTGACAGAGTTTACCGGACCGAGCTTCAGCTCTGGGGCTCCGCCTTTGCAACCTTCGCATGACGTGTGCAGGTTCCAAGAACTGTCCTGCATGGCTTGCTTTTTTAGGCAGAAATATTTTCAGAATAATAATATTATGAACAGGTTTACGGAGCGTTGTAGAGCTTCCGTCACTGTGCTGAAGGGCAGGTGTTGACCGGACGGTCAAGCCACGTGTTCTTGACAGCTTCACCTTCCTTAAGTCTTCTTGTCATTACTTCCACTGATGACCTCGTTATACTGCACGTTTTCTCACGAACTACTTAGACTTCCAAGTGTCTAATGAGGTCACAACACCGCTCCTGTTCCAGGTAAGTCCACTACGGGCTCACCATAGCCCGTGCTAATTGCCCCGCTCCTGTGCCAAGTAAGTCCACTACGGGCTCACCATAGCCCGTGCTACTTGCCCCGCTCCTGTGCCAGGTAAGTTACGGGTTCAACATAGCCCGTGCTACTTGACCCGCTCCTGTGCCAGGTAAGTACACTACGGGTTCACCATAGCCCGTGCTACTTGCCCCGCTCCTGTGCCAGGTAAGTGCACTACGGGTTCACCATAGCCCGTGCTACTTGGAACTTGTTTCGAGTAGCTGAATCTATAACAACAACAACTAATGAGGTAATTGACCCCATATAAATACGATGTCCTGACTGTGATTTGGTTTTGTCCTCTTGACTACCCTCTTCAAAGGTCGTCAAACCGGAGAAGATTCATAAATTTAACAAATTCGAAATATTGCTTAGAGTCTTAAAACGAGATGATATTATGCTCCTTAATGTGTGTATGAGTGACAGTGATTGATGTAATGGCGGGTGTTGGTGGGGGTCTAATACCTCCATAAAAACCCGCAGGACCTCACTGGTGCTTTAATGAGCCTCACCAACCAATGACCTGGTTGGTCCATCCGTCGGGCCCCTCAACCATCCTTTATCATCACTTGTCTCCGTGGTGCAGTGGTAAAGCACTCGCTCTGTGCGTCCCGAGCGGTTGGTGAAGATTAAGCCACTCAAAATGTTGCACGGGCATGAATAGCCGGTAAGTGGAGGCCCTTTTGAGCCATTACCAGTATAAAGAGCTGATACTGGAGATCTGTGGAGGTGCGACTGCACCCTGCGTGACGGGAGATGTCTCCCGTCAGTTATTATTCTGTTGTTATAGACTCAGCTACTCGGAACTAGTTCCAAGTAGCACGGGCTATGGTGAGCCCGTAGCTTACCTGGCACAGGAGCGGGGCAAGTATCACGGGCTATGGTGAGCCTGTAGTGGACTTACCTGGCACAGGAGCGGTGGCACTCAAGAAGTGGCACGGGCATGAATAGCCCGTAAGTGGTAGATTACTTGGAGTGAATGTGATCCTTCCGAGCGCTTTGGCCTGGGTTCTAATCCTAGCCGGGGAGGATTGACTGGGCGCCAATTCCCAACCGTAGCCTCTGTTCACCCAGCAGTGAATGGGTACCTGGTTGTTCAACAATTTGAACATGTCGTATTCCGGGGGTAAGTTAGGATTAAGGACCTGTCCTAAACGCTACGCGTGATAGTGACTGTACAGGAATATATGAACTCTTGTGTATAAATAAAATAAAAATGAATCACGGTGGTGTAAACATTGTTCTGAAAGAACAATGTTTAAATGTCTTCATCGCAACACAAGGATGACAGACTTGTGTTTGGTACAACACGTTGGGCACAACACAAGAATGTTGGGCACAACCCCACAACTAGAGAGGTTTGGGTACGTTTCGTCATGTCACCGAACCCGAGGCTCGACGCAGATGGGCGTGTCATCCCTTCGAGTGACAAGTTGGGGGGGAAGTTGGGGGAGGGGGTAGGTTAGCGTAGGGTAGGTAGGGGAGGGAGGAGGGAGTGTGCCCGGTTAAGGTTGTGGGCGAAGGGGGGGGGGGGGGAGTTGTTGGATGACTGACGGGTGTGGTGTGTCCTCTCGACAATACATGAAAAACGCCCGCTTAGTAAATCATTACTTTTGTCAAGCGGGGGGGGGGGGGGAAGAGAGAGAGAGAGAGAGAGAGAGAGAGACAGAGAGAGAGAGAGAGAGAGAGAGAGAGAGAGAGAGAGAGAGAGAGAGAGAGAGAGAGAGAGAGAGAGACAGAGAGAGACAGAGAGAGAGAGAGAGAGAGAGAGAGAGAGAGAGAGAGAGAGAGAGACAGAGAGAGACAGAGAGAGACAGAGAGAGAGAGAGAGAGAGAGAGAGAGAGAGAGAGAGAGAGAGAGAGAGAGAGAGAGAGAGAGAGACAGAGAGAGACAGAGAGAGAGAGACAGAGAGAGAGAGACAGAGAGAGAGACAGAGAGAGAGACAGAGAGAGAGACAGAGAGAGACAGAGAGAGACAGAGAGAGAGAGAGAGAGAGAGAGAGAGAGAGAGAGAGAGAGAGAGAGAGAGAGAGAGAGAGAGAGAGAGAGAGAGAGAGAGAGAGACAGAGAGAGAGAGAGAGAGAGAGAGAGAGAGAGAGAGAGAGAGAGAGAGAGAGAGAGAGAGAGAGAGAGAGAGACAGAGAGAGAGAGAGAGAGAGAGAGAGAGAGAGAGAGAGAGAGAGAGAGAGAGAGAGAGAGAGAGAGAGAGAGAGAGACAGAGAGAGAGAGAGAGAGAGAGAGAGAGAGAGAGAGAGAGAGAGAGAGAGAGAGAGAGAGAGAGAGAGAGAGAGAGACAGAGAGAGACAGAGAGAGAGAGACAGAGAGAGACAGAGAGAGAGAGACAGAGAGAGAGACAGAGAGAGAGACAGAGAGAGAGACAGAGAGAGACAGAGAGAGAGACAGAGAGAGAGAGAGAGAGAGAGAGAGAGAGAGAGAGAGAGAGAGAGAGAGAGAGAGAGAGAGAGAGAGAGACAGAGAGAGACAGAGAGAGAGAGACAGAGAGAGAGAGACAGAGAGAGAGAGAGAGAGAGAGACAGAGAGAGAGACAGAGAGAGACAGAGAGAGACAGAGAGAGAGAGAGAGAGAGAGAGAGAGAGAGAGAGAGAGAGAGAGAGAGAGAGAGAGAGAGAGAGAGAGAGAGAGAGAGAGAGAGAGAGAAACAGTTGCCGAGTAACCAATTTAGTGCTAGGTTAACAGAAGCATCAGATGAAGGGAAAAGCGCCCAACCGTTTCTCTTATGCTGAGGATTGATCTCGCGTCCCTGGATTGCGTAGACGTAGACTAATGTGACTTAAACACTATTGTTGTTGTTGTTGTTTTAGATTCAGCTACTGGGAACAAAACGTTCCAAGTAGCACGGACTATGGTGAGCCCGTAGTGGAGTGACCTGACACAGGCGCGGGGTTGTGACTGGTTTAAACACTACAGTCTAAACAAAATACACACTAACTTCTGATGTGACCAGTTGTACACCAGTTGATTGACAGTTGAGAGGCGGGACCTAAGAGCCAGAGCTCAATCCCCGCAAGCACAACTAGGTAAGTACAACTAAGTACCAATACGCCCCAGTTTCCACACACAGACGGCGGAAAATGACCTTTTAGCGATCACAACAAATCGATTGTGTATGTACCGCTGTGGTTGGAGTTCCCGGGACGAGGAGGGAAGGTGAGGTAACTATGAGGAGGAAGCGAAGGCACTACGACTACACAGCATTGGGACAAGGAGCTGGGAGATTACAGAGGGAAGGAATGTAGCCCAACCACATGCATCATCGGGGATCGAACGTTGACCTGCAAGCGAGACCGGTGCATCACTAACCAGTCCAAGTGACTGGACAGGTGTGAATAGGGAACGAAGGAAAACTTCATATACGAAGTTACACTATATAATGTAATTAGGGAGACAAGACACCGCTCCATTACTGCAAGAGAGACGGGGCCGAGGAGCTAGAGACGGAGCCGAGGAGCTAGAGACGGGGCCGAGGAGCTAGAGACGGAGCCGAGGAGCTAGAGACGGAGCCGAGGAGCTAGAGACGGGGCCAAGGAGCTGGAGCACGGCGCGTACTCTAACACACAACAAACACACGACACTTCCTGTACTGGTGAACCAACCCGGGTTTAATGACAAGAGATTACGGTCCCACGACAAGACCAGCCTCATTACTTATCTATTTACAGTAGTGCTTGTCTCATTTCCTGTCTGGCGAGTGTGAGAGGCCAGGTGTTGTTGGAACCTCGCCCTCACACGCCCACTCACCCCACTACACCTCAAGTCTCTACAAAAATTTCACTCGTAGAACTGATTATACACCGTATTTAATTTACAAATTATATAAGATAACCACGATGTAAAGACAAACAAAATATAATACAAGATAAAGATAAAGACGAAGGAGAGAGAACAAAATCTAATGCCTTTCCCTTTCTACGGGAAAGTGAATGAGTCGACGCCCAGAATAATAGGTCAGCGCCATCTACTGGCCGCAGGCATCACCATACTGCCGCCAGTGGCGCCACACATCTTGTGCAGCACCCACACACGGCACCGAGACTACATCTCATTTATCACACAAACTATCGCTCAATCAATCCTTGAGAATGAGAGAGAGAGAGAGAGAGAGAGAGAGAGAGAGAGAGAGAGAGAGAGAGAGAGAGAGAGAGAGAGAGAGAGAGAGAGAGAGAGAGAGAGAAGAGAGAGAGAGAGAGAGAGAGAGAGAGAGAGAGAAAGAGATTTTCATCTCTGCCCACAATGAGACGAAAAATACTCAGGAATAGTTACAGTGAGACCTCAGACAAGCCGTCGGCTTCCAGTCCCTATCGAGGTCACTATAGAGATAGTGTCCCTGAGGTAAACTTCAGCTACAGATGTAGTGTCAGTGTGTCCCTGGGAAGGGGGCAGGTGTAAGAGAACATCCAGGGGAGCCGCGGGCGTGCGCCGGCAGCCAGTTTTTACCCCGACCTGAGAATGGAAAGATCACCCCAGCCCGCGCGCCTGCCACCCTCCCACTGGTTATGCTAGTGTAACCCCGCGCCTGCCACCCACTGGCCGCCCGTCGGGGCCTGCCACCTTCCCACTGGCCGCCCGTCGTGGCCTGCCACCCACTGGCCGCCCGTCGTGGCCTGCCACCCACTGGCCGCCCGTCGGGGCCTGCCACCCACTGGCCGCCCGTCGGGGCCTGCCACCCACTGGCCGCCCGTCGTGGCCTGCCACCCACTGGCCGCCCGTCGGGGTGGCGCACACCTACCCAGCGCACCTCACCCTTCCTCCACTACTCACCTACGTGTAATTCACCTCCTCTGTACTCGTCTAAATGTGTCACCCCGGAACACTGGTATAACCGGCCCAGCAACACCACGCGTCACCCCTACTACCATAACACCACAGGTCACTCTGGAACAAGAGAACTGACAGTCACAGCCCCGCTCCTGTGCCAGGTAAGTCCACTACGGGCTCACCATAGCCTGTGCTACTTGCAACTTTTGGTTCCAAGTAGCTGACTCTAAAAACAACAACTGGAACAAGTTTCATCAATTACTTCCGGTGAACGATAATAATAATATAAGAACATAAGAATTAAGCAAACTTTACGGGCTCACCATAGCCGTGCTACATGGACACTTCATTCTGATTAGCTTTAGTTTAGTAGCTAAATCTAAAACAACAACAACAACAACATAAGCAAACGAGACATATACGAGACAGATCATTCATATCTATCTGCCCTACGCTTGAAACAACCCATAGATCCCCACTTCTATTATTACCCGGTAATTGGCTCCCTAACCCGTACCTATGTTGAGAGGTGCACAGGGGAGGAGCGCGCCGCTTGTCTCACAAGAACCACAAAAGTTAACATTCACATTTGGTATCCCTTGTGTTGCGTGTACGACCCCAGACTGTTCGTACACACAACGAAAGGAACGCTGAATGTTGTCAATTTGATTTCTTCCGTTCTTGTGCAGCGTTCTCCTCTTATGTGCACACCTGTCTATACAGACAGGTGTGGGGGGGGGACGAGGGTAAGACAGGTGAGTGGGGGGGGGGCGAGGGTGAGACGTGTGGGGGCGTGCGAGGTTGAGACAGGTGTGGGGGGCGAGGGTGAGACAGGTGTGGGGGGCGAGGGTGAGACAGGTGTGGGGGGCGAGGTTGAGACAGGTGTGGGGGACGAGGGTGAGACAGGTGGGGGGGGGGGCGAGGGTAAAACAGGTGTGGGGGGGCGAGGGTAAAACAGGTGTGGGGGGGGCGAGGGTAAGACAGGTGTGGAGACAGAGAGTGTGGTGGAGGGTCACTGCCGCTAAGTAGAAAACATTCAAGAATAACAAAAAGCTTTCTCTTAGGAGTACAGAAACTTGCAGTCACTCTGTACATAAAGATAGAATATATATATATTACCGAATTTCAGAAGTGATATTTTTGTTTTATCAACGCAACCCACAGGAAAATACTTACAAAAAATACACTTAACATTCATGCAAACTTGCCCGTGAAAGTGAGAAAAAGAACTTAGGAATACATGAAGACATCCGCATACCGTCATCGCATCCAAGTTAGGGTCAAATGTTGTGTGTACAGGCGCTGATCCCTCTCCAGATCTCTCTGCCGGACTTGTCCTCACTTTCTCGCCGCCACATCTCGATGCTCTCTTGTTTATCAACGCCATGCATATTAGTGGCTTCGAGGGAATGTGTCAACTTGAATACTTCGTTCAAAGTGATTATATATTGTAGCCGTGCTATCTATAATTTAACTTTAATATGAACTTACCTAAATGCTTACAAAAAGTTGTATATGCATTTAGGTACCTTTTTAAATTTATAACAGGCGTATCAGTATTATGTATGTGTTTCAGAGTTCTCTCTCACTTGGGCTGGACGGTAGAGCGACGGTCTCGCTTCATGTAGGTCGGCGTTCAATCCCTGACCGTCCACAAGTGGTTGGACACCGTTTCTTTCCCCCCGACCCATCCCAAATCCCTATCCTGACCCCTTCCCAGTGCTACAGTCGTAATGATTTGGCGCTTTCCCTTGATAATTCCTTTCCTTCCTTTCTCTCTCTCTCCACTACTGAATATTCTTACTGATTGATTGATGAAGATTAAGCCACCCAGAAGGTGGCACGGGCATGAATAGCCCGTAAGTGGTGGCCCTTTTGAGCCATCACCAGTATCAAAAGATGATACTGGAGATGTGTGGAGGCGCGACTGCACCCTGCGTGACGGGAGATGTCTCCCGGACCAAGTGGTGACCAAATGGTGTATTCTTACTCCGCCAAAGGCTCACATTAAACCCATTCGAGACCGTGTTCTTCCTCGCAGCGTGAGGTGATGCTCTTTTGTTCCTGTGTGGCGCGTCTTCCTTCAGAGAGACAGCGCCGCGCCCACCACTTTCTATCCTACCTACTAATATTGACCTGGCTGATGGTACCCAGGCACCGGAGACGGCTCGCACACATGGTTATTGTGCCTGGAGCGTGGGACTCGACGCCAGCACCAAGGAGCCGCCCAACCTTCACACCAAATAAAGCTTTCTATGCGGCTGTAAAAAAATAAAAATCTTGAACTAAGCTGCTGAAGTCCCAGCAGAAATATGGTAGAAGAAACAAGGTAATGAAGATTGAGAGAGAGAGAGAGAGAGAGAGAGAGAGAGAGAGAGAGAGAGAGAGAGAGAGAGAGAGAGAGAGAGAGAGAGAGAGAGAGAGAGAGAGAGAGAGAGATACAAAAATCAAGGAAAAAAATTACAGAATACATGAATAAAAAGATGAAGTTATGAACACACTAATGCTAATGGCTAGTCTAATGATATCCTAATACTAGTCTATTTAAGCTGACGCCCAATGTGTCAGCACCGTCAGAATAGCGGCAACGAAGCTGTCAATACTGACGTTAAGATTGTCAGCGTCGTCAGCCTAGAAGTAACACAGTCAACTGTGTCAGATGTGCCTATCCTCCTCCGAGACGTAAGGTTAGGTTACCCAAATGCTTCTGTCATGTCAAGGTAATCGAACCCGGGACCTTTCAGCTGTAACCCGACTGCTCTTACCAATGCGCTATAGGACCCATATTTTGTATCGTATTTATTTACTTTCATCTTTATTATTATGTTAACATATTATGATTTAATATTATTATTAGCCTATTAGAACAATTGTTTTCAGTCTCGTCTCACAATCGGGGAGCCCGGGTGGGACAGATATATATATATATATATATATATATATATATATATATATATATATATATATATATATATATATATATATATATATATATATGTGTGTGTGTGTGTGTGTGTGTGTGTGTGTGTGTGTGTGTGTGTGTGTGTGTGCCTCCGACAACGGAAACTAATACAACAACCTATCTTAATATCGCAGTTATTACTGTTGTCTTCACATTCCGGTGTACACCAAGTGTACTTAATCATTGTACACCAAACAAGAGAGAGAGAGAGTAAGGACGAGTGAGAGAAAGTAACACTGGATAAATATGGAAGTAGAAACCGGTTCGTATAGCATCATGGACCTAACTCGCCAGGCTCCGTCACCAGTACTGTTCACCTTAGTTGGTCCTACCTATTGCACCATTTTCTTTGACTACATTTTCAACATTCTTTATCCCGTTTTTTCTTCGTCATTGTTGTTACTAACTCAAGTAAACACAAACTTTTCAGTAAGGGAAAGGAGCGATGTCGCCCCTAAATCAACAACAATATTTTCAGAAATATATAATGCGCGCGAGCTGATGGTTGGTGAATAACTGTTAAAAGAGACAAGTTACAACAGTATTATGAAAATACAGATAAAAGTATACAGGGCAGTAAATAGGAGATACTTTTTTCTGATCGGGGAGAAAAACACAAGCCAGTATGGGGATGACTCGGGGCGCTGCGTAAATGTTTTTCTCCTTTCCCAGAAATTCCCCCGCTTTTTCCAGATAAGCAGTGGCCATTTCACCTGTAGGGTTATTAACTAATGGAACCGCCTGCCAGCCGAAGCCGTAAACGCCAAAACTGCTGTTGAAATGAACAATTGAACACTGGTGGTGTTCACTGGAGCTCAGTAACTGAGACTTTAGTTAAACATTCACTCTGCCGAACACTTCTGGAAGATCATCGGTCATTATACCAGGGTGTAGGGGGGGGGTCCTCCCACATACCGAAGTCTCGATAACTCAAACTTTCTTATTTTTTTTTAAATAATGTTCGAGTCAAACTTTTATCTTACACTATAAAGTTTACAGATGGTTGGTGAGAAGCTGCATCACCTCCCGGCGTGTATACCAAATCTCTGATGAAATTATGTTCAATAATTTTAAGTTATGGCCGCAACGCTGCACATAACTTGTGGCTTTATATAATATACAAATACGTTACCGACTAAGTAACCACTGAAACTTATTCCTTTGTATATTTTATAAATTATTATTATTATAACAAACACAAAACGCTAGGCGCGGAACTAATGGGAAAGAGTTATGGGAAAAAACTGTGAGAACTGTATATCTTAACACTGGAAAAAGAGAAGACATAATCGAGACATGCAAGATTCTCAACGGGAATAACAGTACATAGAACAAACTATTCAGTACTGGAAGGCTCTAAACAAGTGGAACATAGACGCCGGAGACACAGATGAGCCACAGGCTGTAAGGAAACATTCTTCAGTGACAATGAGTATAATGAACTGGGAGCAAAGAAAGCATGCAGAGGCAAAGTTACAATAACGAGGCTGAAAGCCAGTAATTCTACGCATATATATGACAAGACATGGGAATGACGACGGCTGGACACTTATCCTGAGAAACCCTCAAGTTTAAAAGAGGACAGACAGGAGTGGAGAAATATTTGCAATGGACCAAGAGGCAATAACAATAGAAGAAACAGTTATGTTTCTGTAGGTCAGGAGGTGTAACAGCTGAACGAGAAGCCAGGGATGTCAAGTCCCAGATGAACCATATAAATGTATGGAAACTAATATTCAGCCTAAGAGTAGTGATCAAATGGAATGAGTTAAATAAGAAGACTAATATCATATAAATTTAAGTGTAGATACGATTAAATGTAGGTATTTAGTGGGTAGGGAATCATTTCATCTAATGACCGTTAGCTGAAAAGGCGGGGCCCAAGAGCTGATATCTCGGTGTTGCAGACATCTGCAGGTGGGGCGGAGGGAGGGAGGGAATATGGCGGCGGGCGATCGGGGCTGGAGCTGGGGCGCCAGACAGTCCCTTCACAGCGAGAAGGGGGAAAGTAACCTGCAGCTCACATACGCATATCCTAATTCTCTCCTGCCATCACTTTACCACATAAACCTTCACAATGAACGGGGTGAGAATAGCTTGAACTACCTCATCCCTTTGTGTGTATTTTACCTCAATAAACTTATTTCAATTCAACCTTCACAATCATATTAATATAACTAAGCTTCCTGGTTATTTTATCATTTAAACTTATGAATCCAATTTGTTTTCGCCGACTATAAACGATAATACTGTCATCCTCAGACAATTCTGGCTAGGAACTTCATAGTGTTGCAACACTAGTTACGTCCATTACCAGCCTGAAGGTCATCGTTCAGGCTGGTAAAAAGGTACGTTACAGCGTATATATATATACGCTGTAACGTAATATATTTTCTTCCCAGTTGAAGTCAGTCACACTTTTGTCCGTCGAAACTGACTCCGCAGCAACAATCGTGGGCAAGCTCCAGCCCCGCCAGGGAGCACGTGGCCGTCAGAGTTTCTCCTATGATATTCAGGTTTTTAGGGTGAGGGCAGCTCGCCCAGCCCTTTCTTCCCCACCTGTTACCTGGCTGGGGCTCCTTGCACCTGGTTGGGGACGAAGATAGTCCTATCACTCGACCAGACGGAGCTTTTGTATGACGGTATTGTTTTATTGACTGCAAGAGTTAATCTTTCATGTATGTGTTTGTCGCTTTCATAGGTTTAAGGTTATTGAGATGACTCCTAGGGGGTCACTAAGGCCTTCTGATTCCCAGAGGTCATTAATTAAGGCCTTCTGGCTCCCAGGGGTCATTAATTAAGGCCTTTCGATATACATTCACAGTGAATGTATATCACAGTGAATGTATATTCACAGTGAATGTATATCACAGTGAATGTATATTCACAGTGAATGTATATTCACAGTGAATGTATATTCACAGTGAATGTATATTCACAGTGAATGTATATCAACTGTCAGGATCATCAATGTTTATCAACTGTCAGGGTCAGTATGGCCTACCGATTACCAAGGTCATTAAGGCCTATCAACAGTTAACCTTAGCATGATCATTATCCTTAGCACTGCTCCAATCGTCCAGCGATGATTGGACGAATCGCTCAAATCGCCTGGAGATAATTTTTCATAGCCCAGATTGCTTACAGGAAAGTGATGGCGGGTGTCTGATTACACTGCCCGTTCCAGTGATGGTCCTGGCTTGCTTTCGTCCATCATATTGGAAAACAAATCCTGAGAGTTCTGGTGACTTAGCATGATGGTGCTGTGCTGTTACCAAATAAACAATTATAATAGATTGAGGAGAGAATACCGAGGGAAGAGAATTGAATAAGGGAAAGGGAGCTGAATTCGCTGGTATTTGAGGTAATGCCTATGGACTCTAGCATGTGAATGAGTTATCAAGTTAACATTATTTGATAAATATGCTTCTTACTTCAGGTTGTCTATAATACATACAACACGCATTATATATATAATATTATATATACTTGTGACAAGTAGTCTTATACCTTGCATGTAACCAATGTTGTAACCCTTTTTGTGTAATGAAATTTTAAATAAAGTTAGACAAATATACACACACACTATAAGAATGGGGGTGGTAAGGGAAGAAAATATCAAAGTGTTCAGTGAGGATCCACAAGGTCTTCTCTGAGTACTCATCATTTTCTTCTCGGAGGCTATGGGTCCCTATACTTGCACCAGAAATGGTACCCCTATATATATATAAAATAATATTATATAATATATATAAATTATATAATATATATATATAAATAAACACTTTAGTAATAAAATGTTTTATCCAGCAAAAGTTTATTTTTAAATTTAGCAAACCTTTAAAATTACAAATGTTCTTCGGTATTAAAAATTGTACAGTTGCAAAGAAAAGTTAATATAGACCTATAAAACTTTCATTATATAGTATCAATAGTTACAATATTTGAAAAGAACTCAGTAATATATTAATTCTCATCCAGATTAAGTTTTTAATGTGCCTTCACTAGTCAATATACTGTACTATGCAAACTTACCTGAGGTATTGAGATCTGTTGCTCTGTGATCACTGCACACACTCCTATCCTTGCCTACCCTGACACCCTTCCAAAACCTGTGGGGTCCAAAACCTGTACATGCATGTGTATTGTCCAGCCCATCCTATTGTCACACGCCTAGTGCACACCACATAAAATATTCCTCGTTTGTGTCAGGTTAGTTTGGGATAGGCTTGGTTGAGTTAGGTTAGAATAGACGAGTTTAAAAAAAAGTATTGACGTAGAGGGGATGCATATTCTTTATCAGACTTCAGATCATATACCCCCAATAATTCTGTATAATCAAACTATTTATTTTTTAAAATAGTAATCAATATTGTATATTATAGTTTTGTGTATGGCCCAGGATAGGTTAGGATCGGGGTTATGGTTCTGTTGGTAATTATTTGTATCTACACTATATAGGTGTAGTAGTTCAGCCCCTCCTCATAAACAAGGACCAAACGCTCGTTAACCCAACCACCTAACCCCACTGTTTATGAATTTAAAACCACTTATCCCACGTATTTTTTTAATCTGATATTTCCTCCCAACTAGTATTAGTACATTTATTCCACGTTATACTGAATGAAACTTGATGATCACTAGGCGGAACTTATGGCCAACGTAATATTCAAACCCATTATTCATACTTCATCAATCTCCTGGATTTCATTTCTACCATTTTGAATTTATTCGACGAAAGCAAAGCGGTAGACATTGTATATCTGGATTTTCAGAAAGCATTTGATAAAAGTTCCTAATTAAAGACTACTATCAGAAACAAACTGGCAGGGTGTAGACTTCATGTATTAAGTTGATTGGTTAACGGGACGCAAACATCGTGTAGATGTACAGGAAACACGCCAGGTTGGTTAGCCATAACAAACTCACAGCCACAGAAATTGAAATTGAAAGTCACAGCCACAGAGGTCACTACAATATATATATACAAGCTACGACACCAACACAGCCATAGAAATTGCGTGCTGACTTCAACACCATAGTACATTGACCAGTCTAACTTAATTGCTGAAAATGTAAAGAAATACATACTGGAAACAAAAATGAAAGGCAGCCTACTATGTGAATATACAGAGCCTTTAATTAAAGTACATGAATAAAGAGACCTGAGAGTGATAGTGGTTAATTATCTTTACCTGTGCTGTGATTGCTAGCTTAGACCAGTCAGGTTACAGCCGAAAATTCTCTAAAGCATTTCTCGGCCATGACAGAGGCGTTTGGGCACACTTATTTTCACCTGCTGCCTCTGTTCACCAAGCTTATAATAGGTATCCAGGAGTTGGGTAAATAATGTGTGTTGTAGCGCGGGAAAGGTCATTATAACTGGCCTGGTGGAGCCTTGAGAAGGCTAGTAGGCTCTCTGTGCATACATGTGTATTGGCACATGTATGCACAGAGAACAATGGGAATGGGAAACCAAGATAGAGGAAGGACCTTTATTTCCCCATTTAACATTTGTACCAGTTATTAAGGTATTTGAACTCACTGAATCAGCACAACAAATAATAAATACTGTATGGTATATAGAATGACTTATAATAGGGCAAAGTACCGAAACACTCACCTAAGGCTGATCACTGCATAGTAGTTCACTTGTTCGACGATAATGGGGTCCTCTATGTCAACACAGGCACAGCAGCGGCACCTGTGGCACTCCTGTACCCTTCTGTAGGACTGTATCCACGTTACAGTCAGTCACTCCCCACGTGAATAATTAAATCGTCTACACAAAAACAATAACACTTGTTACGATGTTGATTTAGGCGCCACAGGGGCCGTGTGTGACCAAGTGTTCCCTTGTCAGGAGGAAACACTAAGCCTTGGGGCCACACGTGGCCTGTCAGGAGATCAACACACGTGGTGCGGCCCTCCGTCCACACCCGAGGGCGGCCGCCACCTTCCCCCTGCGCGGACGGTCAACTGAAAACCTAACAATACATAATGATTCCAAATTAAATAAATATCTGGCATCCTTGGAATTCTGGATAGTCCAACAAATGTTGTTGTGGGTAAAGGGCAGTTAGCATTTAGTTTTGATGTATCAGCTGAGAATGTATTGTGACAGCAAACTCAGCCATCGAATATTACTAAAGTGGTGGCGAACAATCGGAGGCGCACATAACACTGAACGCAGAGAACATTTCGGAGAACATAGAACACTGGGGGGGCAGTAGGGAACACCAAAAGAGCAAAGCACAATTGTGGGGCAGTGAACATCCTCATAAACAATGGCCAAAATGATCGTTAGTGAAGTCGCCAACCCCCTTATTCTTATAAATTTTTACACACAACTCACAAGCCCCACGGCGGAAGGCAGAAACAAATGGGCAGTTTCTTTCACCGTGATGAGCCTGTTCACCTAGTAGTAAATAAATACCTGGGAGTTAGACAGCTGCTACAGGCTGCTTCCTGGGTGTGTGTGTGTGAAAATTAGGATTAGGGGCTTGCACGAATTCGCTATGCGATTTTTCTCGAACAGTTCTTTGCTGGCGCCCTCTTTACGAACCGTACCTCTGCAAATGGGGTTTACGTCAATATTTGGTGAGGAGAAAAGTGGTGTTCTGGGTGGGGGGGGGGAGGGGGTAAACATATGAAGGAGTATTGGGCATTGTAGGAAGGGAGTGCAATGTTCTTGGGGAAGGGGGGTGTGGGGGTTCTCAGGTCGTAGGAATCATGGAATAATGCCCCTTTATTCGCGAACTTGCTTTCTGCCCTTTCTCCACCTCATCTCCTCCTCTGCGTGTTTTAGATAAATATAGCACTCCATAATAGCGTTTAAAATATTAACCGAAACGCTGTTAGCTAAAATGTATATGAGGAGAACTTCGCCACCAAATGCCCCCCAAAACGCAATTAATAATTAGTTACATATGACTATGCAGGCGATGAGTCACAATAACGTGGCTAAAGTATGTTGATCAGACCACACACTAGAAGGTGAAGGGACGACGACGTTTCAGTCCGTCCTGGACCATATGACTAGTTTACATATGATTAGTTTATAGAACTGTTGATAATACATTTCACTTTATCTTCTTTTTTTGTGGGTAAACAAGTTGGGCGATTACATTGCCGCTGAAGCAACCTCCACCCATCTCTCACTGTACTTAACTCCCATGTTACCATTAATCTTCACTTCACTATAAATCCACTTGTGTTTAACACTAGTATATATCAGGATAAAATGTTCATCATTACCTCATTCAGAATTGACATATAATCACTTTCTTGTATCGACACTTATAGGAGTTCGTCCATATTGGTATCTGATGTGTAGTACTACTTCTGCATATGAAAATTGATTACTCTTAACAGTTCAAACGTGCCTTAAAATGATATTTGATATCACATTACTACCTGTGTAAATGCAACCGATGGAACTTGTAAAGAAATTGTTTGAAGCAATAGTTTTTATGGGCGTACTTCAGAAGTCAGGTGAAGCTTCATAGAGTTTGACTAAGTAATTAGTTTAGGGACTGACCCCCATGTTCAGTCTTCCAGGTGAACCTCGGTAAGTCTTCAGGATTCCTGTCCCTAATAACGGTATAGCAAATATAACATCTACGTTATCTTTAAATTATATAGAATTTTATATATTATGCATCATGACAGCAGAAGAACGACTCAACAAAGCCTTCGGTCTGCTCACATGTTACCTCCCGACTCCTTGTATGACTATCTTGTGGGGTGAGGATATTAAGGTGATTATGTGAGGGGGCGCTACGAGCTGTTTGCTGGAGGGGTGAGAGGGGGGGCGGGGAGAGAAGCTGTGAGAGAAATTGTGAGAGAGGAAGGGGCCAGGGAAGCTGTGAGAGAGGAAGGGGCGAGGGAAGCTGTGCTCAGGACGAGACGGTCCAAGCGTGTTCAAGAAGCCCGTTAGATAAGTTTATTTTGGAGTCTATACCCATGCTGAGGGCGACGCTGGGAAGGTTACCAACATATGGGTTCAGGAACTGGACAGTAATGTTCAAGCCAAGTGCATTGATGCATGACTGTCCTCTGCCACGCAACCATCCGTGAAGCTTTTCCTGGCAGACTGCACTACAACTGTCACTTGCACACCAGCAAGGTACACAAAACAAGAAACATCGCGGTATCTACAAATGGTTAAAAACAGCTTTGAAATCCTATAGAGCGCAAACCGGCTATAAATTCGTCTATCGTGATATGGTGGGGAAACGACAGCAATTATTTTTATCAAGCCTAACCACTTGGATCGCCCAGAGGCGACACTTGCCGTAGGCCACATTCCTCATCCAATTACTTATGCAACTCGTGGCCCCAGGATGTGAGGGAGGGGGGAGAGGGGGGAAGAATAAGGGCGGAGTCGCCGCCATCTTGATCTTATTCACCCACTTTCCCTTTCACTACACCTTTCTTCCTGGACGCGCGGCAGAGCAACACCCGCTTAATGAAACTAGTTTGATAATCTCTTCGCTTTCAAATGAATATACACGAGCTTATACAAATATAAAAAATAATACGATTTATGTGCAAACGAGGATTAACGCTAATGAAGCCCATCGGTTACACGTGAAATAAGTAAGCGTGTCAATGGTCAATGGTACTATATAATGATGGCGGCCTTGAGGTGCTAGAGCTACGCAACACTTACAGTCACACACTCCTGCGCAACCCACCTTTTTTATTGCAATGAAAAAAATAGCCACAGCGACATTACATGAATTAAATGAGGTGAGAGCGGCTTCTGCCAGCACCGTTGACAAAGAACTGCATTAAGTATAAGGAGGGGCGGGAGAGTGGGGGGAGGATCACTTCCTAAGCTTGGATCTTGGCACTGGTCGCTTGAGCCCTCTCAACATTTCAGTAGAATACACAACAAGAACATACAGAGTTGAGGCAGCAATACACAAATTTAATCATAATATATTTATTAATACAATAATTCTCTATAAAATGCTATAAATTTGATAAAAGATGGTCTTAAATAGTAGTTTAATTCATAAGGCAGCTTTATAAAACCTTTTTACAGTGTTCTCAATATGGTTGGAAAGGGTAAACTGAACATGAGGCTAAATCATAGATACTTTATATCTACCAAAGTATCCAAAGCCCAAACAAATTTAAAATGGGACTTGAGCATGACCCTGTTCAGGTTTAATAGAGCCTGCTTTTACCACACTGGACTAGGCATTAAACTCATAGGTAACCCAAGCTGTAACGTGCAATATACTCCAGCCACAAGAATTTATGATTTATTAGTGATGGGAGTGCACTATTCATAATGTTAACTTAGGGTTGCCATACCTCTTTGACTAGTCAAATGAATGTACCACTCACAACGCCATTATCTGATCATTATTCTATTTCAACCTTTTGTCACTACTAACTGTATGTTTAAGACAAATGCACTAAGTAATGCACAATGTAAACTATGTATGAAGCTATAACATGCATGCATACTGTATACTAAATTGTCTGGAAAGGTGATATGTGCCTGTCCTGCACTTCAGGTACCAATAAAATCCAATAAAAACTACTCACCTCAAATACAGTACTGTACAGGCACCAAATATGTAACATAAAAAGTGGTTATTATATAAAATAAATTATAATTAAAGGAATATTCTTATAACTTTCAGTAAATATATTAAAGTCTAGGTACATTCCAAACTAATTAGGATACATACACAAAGGTTTATTGTGATGTAAGGAAGGTAATGGAAATAACATACCTTTAGTAAATGTTCGGAGAAGTGAGGGTTATGTCAAGGTTGATAGCTATGTTAACACTCTAATTTAGCGACACCAACTACTGGCCATATGTTTATTTAAAATCTAACAAAAATATATGACAGAAATTGCAAAATATTAAACTGGAAAACATTTCTTATCCACTTTTCTAACTTCTGAAAGCAAAAAAATAAATAGCAAAGTCAAATTTAAATTAAAATATAAAATTGTCAAGTTGTGTTACTACGGTGGATTGTGACTATGGCTCTTAACGAAAACCAAATAATATATCTGTCAACATTCCTCCAATCTCAAGTGAATGACATACAAGAGAAAGATAAACTGGGTTGCAAAAGGTATCCCAGCTTCAGTGCCATTATTTTATCTAAGTACATTTACATACTGTCCTTTTTCAGGAATTAAACATTGCATAAAAGGGTCAATTCTTCAATCTATAACACTCAATTCAAAAATCAAATTTTAAAAAGTAAAGATAGGGTGTTGAGAAAGGTAAAATGCTCCAGTGTGAGCCAGACCCTCTAATGCTCCCACAGCCAAAGCCTTCACTTAGGAATCTTATCACCTGACAGGCTCTCACAACGTTTCCCCCCATCATGCCATGAATCTTTGCAAGTGGTCCTGTCATGTATCAAGGAAGAAAGAGACAGCGAAAAATCTAAATCAAAAGTACCCGCACGTTTTAATACAAAAGAGCAAGTCACAATACTCAAACACTCCCTGCAAGTAAAAATGTTAAGTATTAAAATTGCCACTTGTCACTCAACAGACAATGATAGCAGATAAAAGTTACACAAACCACCATTGATATTTTCACCATCTCCTCGGTAGTCAGATCAACTATTCTCCTCTTGAAGTTCAGACCACCTAAGCATACTTGGTAATGACAGGACAAAGATGACAACTGGGGCATTGGAAGGTCAGTCAGAAAAGTGTGCATAAATTCACTCAACATGCTTTTTCTCAGTTCACTTAACCAACTCTCCGAGGATTGCAAAAACAAAATGAAGAAAAAATACAGGGCATTTATCCAAGCAGAACAGAGTAGGAGCCATGACATGGAAAATGAACTGAAGAGAGGCCATAGGAATCCAGTCACTGAACCACCCAGACAGTGGAGAGGTAACCCTTCTCCACTGTCTAGGTGGTTCAGTCAGTGATGATGAAGAAAGCAGGTAGTGATGTTGTCCCCAAATCCTGTGCAAGCAGGACACATATTGAGACAGAAAAAAAAGGGGGTTAAGGAAGAGAGCAAGGTAACCCATCAAAGGAAACACTAACTCATCAGGAGATAGAAGCTCTCTTGGCATAAAAGTGGTGAAAGGCTTTGGGTTTGACTCTGTGTTAGTCTCCTTGGTTATGTGTTCCATCCATAACGAGAGCAAATTTCAAGGTGTCTGTAACTAAACCAGGCTTCACCAGAACAACCACCGACTCAAGCCGAAGATATTTGTGGGCAGCAACCAGCAAGTGGCGGCTGTGAAGCCACACACCAACCACAAAGACCCACCCAAATTGATATGGTCACTTGAGTCAGCCTTGGTCAGCCACCCACTTGAAAATCTCATAGAGAGAAACATAAGAATTGAGGTCAAAATCCTCAATGTCACTCTCCCAAAAAAAAGGGAGCAACCAACTCCAATGACCCTTTAGTAGTGTAATGGTGACATCTGATGGTGGTTGGTGTTACTTTAATCTACCAACTGTCATTTACAGAGCAATAATTACTGATCCTATTACTTCTAATTTTTGCTTACAAAGGATGTTTCAGTCTTAATTTATTCTTTTGTATTATAGGTTAAGGGCTACAAAATAAAATATGGAGCAACCTGATCTGTCTAAAACTGTGACCAAACTGTGTACCAAAACTGTGGCAATCCATGCCACCTCTCTCCTACCTGTTCACCATTTTGTATCTCTCTTTCACAACCATTCCTTATCCAAGTAAAGACAGTCGGATTGCCCCTTTCGACAACTGTCCATGTCATATCTATATGTCTACTTCCCTTTTAGTCTCTCATTCATAATTTTATAACAAGATATTGATATAAAGTTCATTATGGGAGAGAATCTAGAGAAAAGACTTACACAAAGTACTGCCTGAAAACTACTGAAGGACTTGTATATAGGTTCATCAGCAAGCTAAGCTCCGGGCACCTTTATCTTTATGGACAAAACCATATTAATAATAGTTTCAGAAACCACACAGCTACCACAAGCTTAAGCAATCATGGTGAAGAACTTTCTGCCTAATTCTTTGCAAGACAATTATATTTTCCACTTTAATATAGCCTAAGCACTTTAAATCTATGATTTGTAGAGTAATAATCTTTACAAAAATTAACAATAGATGAATACAGAACAGCATCTGCCTTATATTACTGCATATATCAATGAAATACTAAATTGCAATACTACTGTGCTACCGAGATAAAGAACGAGAAAACGAGTGACTTTGGGAGGAGTCTGGAATGCATCTCTATTTTTCTTACATAAAGTTAACTTTGTTCTGTGCATACCTACTTTGCACATGGTGTTCCTGGAATGCATCACTTGTATAGATGGAGGGTCAACGGTATTTATACAGTACTGTATATAAAAGCTAATGTTCACATTGAAGTGAATCTACAAATTGAAATAATCATAAACAACTTAACATATTATATAAAAACTTCACACAAGAAATATAAACAATCTTTCATTCTATCTTTAAAAACAAACAAGAACAAGAACCAAGGCAATAGCTATCACAAAATATTTAATAAACCCTCAACCATTCCTTGGTAAGCTCTTATGTTTCCCGGAGCAGTTGGAATGTAGTGATTGCTTCCAACAGCCTGATTTTCCAAAATTATTTATCACAATTATCACAATAAACCAAGATAAAAAAAAAACAGCTACAGATATGGCCCCCACACATGATCCTACAAAAATATTTTTAACAGCACCAATAAAATCTTATGCTAACTATATTAGCTTAAGCCTGTAGTTCTCTAAGTAGTTATTTATTGACCTTCGGAGTCGATAAAACTGTGCCAGGGTGATAACTAGAGACGGACAAGAGATTGGTAAAATTCTAGGTGTCAAAAAGTTTACATATTTATCATGTACTGTATAAAATAAAGGAGACAAAACAAGATTTTATTCTTCATATAATAAAGACAGAAAACTATGACTTAATGATTAGAATTTAATATAAACAAAGAAATGTATTATTGGTGAAAGTATCATACTGTATTAGCCTTGAAGGAACTTATGAAACTCTGAATATATTCTTAATTGTGTTCTACTTGGCAACAATACAGTACAAAAGTGTTATAATAAAATCTTGTTTTTTTACATGTTTTGTTCAGCACTGCATGCGTACAGTAACTGTGGTCAATGATGCCTCAATACGTCTGAGAAGGTATCAACAGAATCAACAGTTTGCAAACCCTGCTTTAAGGCATGAAAATGTACAGTGCAGTTCAAGTACAGTAATCAGACAGCAACTTTTGTCTCTGCTAGTTCCTCTCGCTCCTCCTCCATAGTCCCGGCACATTCCATCTTTGGTGATAAACCATTCTCCTCACCTTTCAATGTATCCCTCTCCACAACCTGTTTATACATTTCCTTAATGGCAGCTGCTACAGCGGCTGAAATGTCTTGAGCAGAAAATTTGTTAAGAGTTGGAACGTGGATGAAAGCTGAGCGAAGCCTGTCTTCCTTCAGTGACAAGTAGTAAATGAAGTCACAAAGGAACCTGCGAATGTAAATACTACTGCATGAAGCAAACATTTGAAAGCCTAACATATGGAAAGACAAAAATTAAAATTTGATGAATGCTGAAAATGGTACAGCAGTTGTAAAACAATATCAGTTATTGGAGTTATTTATACCTTACAAGCTTTATAATGCACACTAAATTTACAGTATCATCAATATTATGTATTTTAATCTAGAATTTTGCAAAGCATCAAAGTAATAATATCTAACTATAGTACAGTAAGGTCAAAATAGTATCAGACACTTTGTGGTGAAGAAAACTACACTATCACCTATAGTGCTGGATAAAACTACACTATCACCTATAGTGCTGGATAAAACTACACTATCACCTATAGTGCTGGATAAAACTACACTATCACCTATAGTGCTGGATAAAACTACACTATCACCTATAGTGCTGGATAAAACTACACTATCACCTATAGTGCTGGATAAAACTACACTATCACCTATAGTGCTGGATAAAACTACACTATCACCTATAGTGCTGGATAAAACTACACCAACACAAAAAGCCAAGCAATATTCAAATACAGTACATGATACAGCAAATACACAGCCATATATGTGTGTGTGTGTGTGTGTGTGTGTGTGTGTGTGTGTGTGTGTGTGTGTGTGTGTGTGTGTGTGTGTGTGTGTGTGTGTGTGTGTGTGTGTGTGTGTGTGTGTGTGTGTGTGTGTGTGTGTGTGTGTGTGTGTGTGTGTGTGTGTGTGTGTGTGTGTGTGTGTGTGTGTGTGTGTGTGTGTGTGTGTGTGTGTGTGTGTGTGTGTGTGTGTGTGTGTGTGTGTGTGTGTATATATATATATATATATATATATATATATATATATATATATATATATATATATATATATATATATATATATATATATATATATATATATATATATATATATATATATATATATATATATATATATATATATATATATATATCATGCATTTTTTATTTGGAAAGGATTTTTGTAATGAGAAACCTTATCAAATGCTCTCTGAAAATTTAGGTACTGCATATTATGTCAACTACTTTGCTTTTGTCATATACAGTAATTAGTAAAACTTAAATGTTGTGCCAATAGACTGTGAGAACTCTGTGTTTAAGTAACTGTAAAATTCCCTGGGGTTTCCTTTGCAGTCTTCAGCAATATATTATTTACTATTTACCAAGTCATTGGGCAACGTTTTATTTCATCATTCCATGATTTAGATTTGGTAGATACATCTGGTGCTCTGTTTTGTAATGACAAGGGTAAACATGGATCATTTATAGGCACTTCTAAACATTCATTCAATCTTTGTCTATGTTATGTTTTGAGCGATATACAGTACTCCAAATTTATGTAATAAAGCAGATATATTTTTTTCAAAATCTGATACTGTATAAAAATGAAACTTCTTAATTGTTGTTTATTTTATTACAGTATTACATTATAGATGCATGATTTAACTAATATCTTGATTCCACCTACACAGTTTATTTTAGCAACATCATGATTTAACACAAGGAAACGACAGACTGCTTGAATGAGACACAAGCAAACAGATATACTGTATAATAGTTACAGAAATAAAACAGACAGGATGTTGTGAGAGAAATTTGCATTTTAATCCTGGAATATGACCAGCTTCTGTTCCTCACTTATTGCTCTAACATTCCACACAGTCATGCAAACTTGTTACATTTTGTAATCCAGTAAAATAAAGAAATTGTCTAGAGTGCATGTAGCCTCCTTATAAAGTACAGGTACAACAGTACAGGGGTCTCCAACTTATGATGAAACATTTCTAATTTTCTGTTTTATGTTGACTGGCCAGTACTTGGAAAACAATTTCCCTAGGTGCAATACTGTGCAAGACAGGTTTCTAAAGACAAAAATTGGCATAATTAAACTACAGTATGTACTGTAATTTGAAATATAAATAATGTTGAATAAACATAGGTTTTATTTACCATGAATGCTCGACTTTCCCTTGTTTACTGAATTTAACACTGGAAGTTTAATTAGTGGAGGATGAAGAGGAAAAAAAAACACCCACAATTTTTTTCATGGCAGAAATAGCACTACAGTACTCTGTTTGGTTATTATGGTTGAATTCCTTAATGCTGAGCCTCTCTCATGTTCTAAAATTCTAGCCTCGTCTTTCTTACTGGTGCTGATTGTTGGGTGGTTTACTCTGTACATATGTGCAATCTGCGCTAATAATTCTACTTTCTTTGAGTGCCTCATTACATCCACTTTTGTTTCCACTGTTATGGCTCTTTGATTTCTTGGCCTTAATAATTGTGACTAAAGATCTTTTTTACCCTCACACAGAAACTAGTAATAATTAATATCAGAATCCACACTGCTTCTGAACTGGAAAACAAAGCTGTTCATTGATAAAGCACCGACAGCCCTCATAAATTTACGTGTATAGAACCCCCACTTTCCACACACTTAATGTGACACAATTTTTACAATCAACTACATTTCCAGTGCATTAGTAAAATTAAACACCACAACACTGACACTTTCTTGGACAACTGGGCATTGGCTTTGATAGCTTAGTAGGGTTGCCTAGGTTCAAACATATCTAGTTAGGCAAAATTACTTAAAAATTCACGCTAAATAAAATGAGTGATAATTAACAATGAAATTAAAGAAAAGCAAGGAAGATAATTCAAAATTATTGTAATTAATAACATTTTGTCATCAAGCATTATTTGCTATGACAGGAGGCCTACAACAATTACACTAACAAACATCCTTTAAGCACAAGACAATGAATGAAAAATAATTGCATGAACATCACTAATAATCAAAATAGAGTACACTAGGTAAAATATTATTTGATGACTCACCTGCCAGGATCCGTGGACTTAACACATGGCAGGTTGAGATTTGTATTCTTGTTAATTGTTCTAGATATCAAGTCCATTTGAATTCCAGAGTGGATAACCTGATCGCCATCTGGAAAAATTTAAGACAGTATAATTTAAAACCGAGATATTCCCAGATTTATGATACGTTGTTGGCAATAAATACTGTAATTGAAAAGTATGTGGCTATATGAATTTTGTATTATCCAGATTTTGCTATAGTACAGTACTGTACTGTGTAATGAATATGTGGGCCTGTGGGCAACTCCAAGCAACAGTCTTTTATATCAAGTTTTCACAAGACAAACCTAACCCAAGGCAAAGCTTAGGGAGTAGAAAAAACTCTTGAAACAGACTCCAGGTAAACTGCAGAAATATAGTGTATTATTTGGGTATTTGTATCTGATGGAAAATATGGGATTTGTCCATACCAAAATTATGATGATAAATGTCCAAAACAGTTAGGTAACTGATGAAGCCTTGCCCTAAATGGTGTGAATCCAAAAATAGGGGTCAAGTCCTAAGCAATTCAGATAATGAACAGCTACATTCTCTCAAAATATCTAAAACATAAGAGTATTACTAGAGTATTGCCCCTCTACCCTCTCTAAGGATCTCATTGTTGTACAACACACTTCTCTGCCTGATATTCCTTCTCACCTATTGATACCAAATGCATTAAATTTATTTTATCTGTTTGAATTTTATATCCTGTCTTGCTTGAAAACAATGTTTTGCTCCCTAAGATTAGGGTTGGAAGGAATATATAGTTCTTTCACACAGTTCTTTCATCATATCCAGAATACATTTCTACATTTGAAAAACTTTGAAAGCAATCTAGAAAATGTTCTAAATTATATCTTCTAATTCTCCATTCATCTCAGTACTGATCCAAAATATACAAACTACTTTACCTCTTGAAATACACTTTGCTTAAATCTTACATTCTGTAACATGCTGTCTCTTTATGTTCAAGCAGAGGGCAAGTACCCTGCCTTTAGAAACCTCAGCACCATCATGCTAAAAAGAACCATCAACACCAGGAGCCTAACTGTTTTGTTTCATTGGGTAAAAAGTGCTTTTCATGACTAGGAAGGCATCAGATATCTTCATCACTACACCATTTCTCATTTTCATCTGACTGCAGGCAATGTGAGAGCACAGTTATAGAAGGATCAGGAAAATGTTAAAAATACTCTAAATTACATTCACCCCTTTACCATATCCCACTAAAATTTGATTACTGAGTAAATTAAAATGTTTTATACTTTTCAGATTATATATTTAAGTCAAAATAACATGGCCAAAAATTAGATACCTAACCTTTATACTTCATTATTTTTAAATTAAATAAAAAAAAATGTTACTACTAACCTGGAGAGCAAAGGCCTGCATTAGGCATACACCCACAGTTGTCACGCCTATTATAGCCATTGTTGTGTGCCAGCTGCTCTAACGTCAATGTTTCTGCTTGGCCTGATACTCCTACATGAACAGTCAACTGAAACAAGTGTACACGAAATTGTCACATACCGTAAATTAATAGCAAGCACAAACAAGTCTATTCCAGTATAAACAATATATGGATGATGAAGTAAATACTTTATGTCTTCATTAAGGAATGACAAAGTATGTATTGTATATGAAAAGGTATACTCTTATAAATCAGGTACAGTAACATTATAAGGTGACATTATGTCAATGTGAATAGAAACTAATGTTCTCCATAGAAATGAAAAAAAAAATTACCTTTGGTTTCAAGCTTCTCCATCTTTCTGGCACAATCTTTTGAACGTAGTCATATTCAACTTTCACTGTTTCGGTAACTAACTTCACTCCAAGTTCCTTTTCTAATTTAGAGTTGAGAAGACCTTCAACCGCCATTTGGCTTGCATTGACTGCATGTGATGGGAAAGGTCCAAAGCCAGTCACATAAACAACAGGACGGGAATCTGTCACTTCCTCTGATGCGTCGCCCATCTCTGGAAGATATCATCTACATAATTGAAAGGTTTACTACTCACACTAATATTTGCCTGAATTTACTCAAGGGCCACCATCTCCAGTGACCTCGATAAAGACAGGAAGCTGGTGGCTTGTCAAAAGTCCCACATTTTTCCGATTTTATCCAGCTGGCATTTGAACTGTAGCAATGTTTTGGCATTTACAGTTTTGGTAGGCAGGCAGTTCCATGGGTTTATAACCCTATGGGGAAAAAAGCACCTCCCATTTTCTGTCCTACATTGAGCCATTGTTCCTTTTATTTGTTACATCTGAACTTTTAAAGAAGTGGTCTAGATCAATGTCGCACTATTACTTTATCCTCTGTCTACCAATGAAAATAGCAGTATTGTATCTTGTGTTTAGTGCAATGTCTCACTGGGGATGTGTACTGTATATAATTTCACCATTCAAACTTTAGGTTAGGTAATGTACGTTTTAAAAGGGTATGATCAAATTAAACGTGGGTGTTCTGATAAAGATTGTTTTCTTATTGTTAGGAACATGTACAGGTATAGTATACTGGAATTGTTTTATTTAGTTGGGTTGGATTAGGTTGGGTTAGGTGGGGGGTTAAGTCGTGTTGTGCTTGGTTGAGTTAGGTCATGAACATTTTAAAAAGAGGTACCATTTACTTGTACACAGGCATTTTAATAAATCTCATTTTATAATTGTTAAAACTGTACAGTATATCAATAGGGTAGGCTATCCTAGGCTGGTTTAGGTTAGGTAGGGTTTAAAACCTGTTGGCAAACTGTCATGGGTTCAAAGTGATGTGTATCAATTCTATAATGTTTATTTTATTATTTATTTTTATGTATATACAAAGAGTTTTTACATTCTTGTAAAGCCACTAGCACTCATAGCGTTTCGGGCAGGTACTTATATTAATCCTAATTTTTCCCCCGAATACGACCTTCCAAATAGTTTAACAAACAGGTACCCATTCACCTAAAGTAATCTTAACCTAACCATGGATAGAGTAGATAATAGCACAAATTACGTAATCATCCCCAATCCACTCCCTTGAGTGGATCTCCTCCCTGAGGACAGGTTGCTGCAGTCTCCATGGTGTAGCGGTAAGACACTCGCTTGGTATTTCGCAAGCGCTTTGTCCTGGGTTCGTATCCTGGCCGGGGAGGATTTACTGGATGTTAATCCTTAACTATAGCCTCTGTTCATCCAACAGTAAAATGGGTACCTGGTTGTTAAAACAATTTGGTGGGGTCATATTCAGGGGGAACATAGAATTAAGGACTTGCCCGAAACGCTATGTGCGCTGGTGGCTGTACAAGAATGTAAGAACTCTTGTATATAAAAAAAAGTGGCCTCAAGATGGAACAGGAAGATGGCAGCCTGTCTAGGGTACCTAATTGTTCCTAGGGATTTTTCCCATCTAGCTTTTAAACTGAATGGCTTGGCATTTATGGCATATTTTCCACACTTGTTTCATAGGTGGATACAATCTCGGTATTTGTTGTATAGTAGATAAAATGGACTAGTTAGAAATTCTTCAGGACTGGGTTGTCCTAGATAGGCTATCACGTAGTATAACGCAACACAAAATTGTTAATTTTAATTTATTATGCACCCCTTACCATCCTTGTGAGCGGTAGTGGTTAGGGACACATAATGAGTTCAGGAGTTGAACAAAATTTCGTTTAGTTAGGCAAGTTACATAACTGATGAGTTAGATACATAATTAGTTAACAAATAAATCAACAGTATCTTCGAAGTTTATAAAACTAACAAGACTAAGACGTAAAAAAAGGTTCTAACGTACAGTGAACCTTTGTAAATGGCTCAATAACAGGAAGAACTATGCAAACTTTTATATTAAAACAGGACAAAAATCTAAAGTATTCGCTGATGTTAGCGTGGAGTAGTTATGATGGACTACCCTAACACTGACTCATCCCTCACCATCATGCTCCACTCATCAATGGTGAAGATGTGTTTACTCACCCAGAGAGCACAGCTGAGCCCCTCACTTGATGAGAGTAATGGTGGAGGAGAAGGGAAGTGAGGAGAGTGTGAGGCGTACCTGTTGCCTGGGCGCCTCACCCAGCCGGTCCGGGCGCCTGGCTGGCCTCCCTCACCAACGTATTTACAATTATTACTTAACCTATCAACGGTATAGGTTAAGTAATAATTGTAATTAAGAAGCAGTAAGATGCTTATCTTAACATACTAAAAAGGTTAGGTGAGGTCGGTGTTTTCTATGAAGCTTTTCAAGGTAAACTAAAATATTCACAATCAATTAGTATGTCACATATGCACTTATTAAATAAGACAATATTGACTGTAAGCACACTCACACTCCCTCACCATCACCAACACTCACACTCTCCCTCACCATCACCAACACTCACACTCTCCATCATCACCAACACTATTCCTGACTACCAACACCTTCACTCTCCTCTAACAGACACCTGCATTTATTTTATGTATGTATTTACTTACATACAAGAAGGTACAATTGGTTCTGAAAGTACATACACTGGTGATTAACTGGTACTTTTGCCAAGCCAATAATACGTGTGCACTGTAGCCTCTTGTGTGTTATATTATTATTATTATTATTATATTTTTTAAAGAATTGGTCTGGATTAAGTTATAGAACAACTAGGAGGGGTACCAGGTAGTGCTGGGTGTCCCCTTCCCCCTCTCTGCCCCACACTCACATTCTCTCTTGATTGACTGGGCACCAGACCTTAACTGTAGCCTCTGTTCACCCAGCAGTAAATGGGTACCTGGTTATTAAACTATTTGGCGGGTTGTATTCCGGGGAAAATTAGGATTAATGGCCTGCCCGGAAAGCTGTGTGTGCTGGTGGCTTTACAATAATGTATGAACTCTTGTATATAAAAAAAAAAACAGTACAAATGTTAAGCTGTGAGGCTAACTGCAACCATCTAGTGTCCAACCTCAGACATTCTCTTATAGATTTAGTGATGGAGATTATATTTCAGATCTTAAAAAAGACATTTATTAAAGTACATGCTATACTCAAAGTAGAATCTTTTGACAATACATACCTCCATTAGCGACTTTACCTCAACAAGTAAATGTTTCCTATACTACATTACTGTATATATATATATTATATATATATATATATATATATATATATATATATATAATTTTGATTGAAAGGGAAATAACACAAGATTTATTAGAGTGCAAGTTGTATTTCAGATGAAAAACCATTTGCCATAACTGTGACAACATAGAGCTGAAAAATGTTGTCCACATTTCCACCTATGCAGATATCCAATAGTACAGTCTGGATAAAATAGTTAATGTACATCTAGAACAATGAAGACCAAACTGCATTTACTTAGTAGCCCATTTGCATACAGATTCCAAAGCCTTTTAACTTAAAATGTATTATACTGTATAGTACTTGTATCCAAGTCCATAAAGGTTTTTTTTTTTCCATACAGGTTAGTTTGGTTCCTTGCCTTAAGCCAGAAGAACAGCTGCATAAGCCACAATTAACTATACTGTACTCTAGATTAGCAAACTATAGATTCCCCTCAACCATAAGGCACTATCCATAGTCTATTGTACTTGGGGAAATATTGTAATATGATGCACAAAATGACCCAAGTAGTCGATGAGCATTTAATACAACAAATATTTGAAGAACACCAGAAGACTTTACATACTCCATGCGATTGAAAAGATTACATGGACAACAAGGATAAAAATACAAGCATTAAAAACTATGTCATTTTATTAAATTATTATCCGACTCCACATTTGGAGCATACATTAAAATATGTAGACCCACTTAAGTACATATAGATACACAGTACAGTACATGATATAGACTATGTATATGTATTAAAATAAGATAGTATAAAAATCTCATTAAGCATCAAGAAAATTTGGGTACTACAGTATATACTGTTCTTACATTGTACTTTGTATATGTATTAAAAATAAATACCCATAGCCTATTTCATGTACAATACTGCACGTGTGAAATTTTAAGGGGGTGGGTACAATTTGGAATACAAATAATTGTACCAATTAACAAATGAAAACAGCTAGGTATTTATTCATTAAAAATCTGTTACTAAGGCTACCTTTAAACCTATTCCCAACTTTGCATTACATGTTGAGCATTCACATCATAGGAATGCAATGCACAACTTTTGTCCAATGATGGCAGGTACATGGATATTAGGATTAAAAAACAGCAGACAACACCAATTAGCTACATTTGGAAGTTTAGAGATCTTAGAAGTCACAGAATATCTTAAATCTATAATTGGTAAAAAATTACAAAAAATTACATATGAGAGGCTGCCATGGTGGTTACAGCACGATACAATCACACTATTCATGATTTTTCACCCATTGCTTCTAACAAGCACAATGTGAATTGTTTTATTTTTACTTTAACAATATCAGTACAGGCTACAGAATTTAAAATGCATAATACACACCCAAAAGACACTGACATGAGCCAAAATCTTGTTTCCATCTTAGGAAACAATGAAAATTACAGAAGAGTTCAGGAATGATAAAAAATTCTAGAGCTAGTGAAAAACAAATACTGTACTGTGAAAGATCAGACAAGTATTCAAGGTAACCTGTTTTACCTGTAACATGTAATTTCTCTACCTCTCCTCCTGCTGTAAATTAAAAAAAAAATAAGTATATTCATTATACAATACAGTAATTTGGTTCAGCCAATAATTAGATACCATTTGGTAAATATTTATTAAACTAATTTGTACACCACATAAAACAGATTTAATGTTATCCAGTCAGAGCTGAATTTTGCAAGTAACAATTTGTAATTAATTAATGGAAAATAATTTTGTAAGCACATTATTTTATATATCAGCCTAGCAAAATATGCCTTTCTGCAGTCACAAACCTTGGTCACAATCACAATATTATTACATTTAGCCCTGGCTACAGTCTAAGAAACACTGACTAGATACTAAGAAGAGGAAAGTAAATGGAAGTACTGTACATTTCTGTCATCAACAATTCTTACCTTATGCTACAATTGAAAAATGGTTGGAGATCAGAAGGAATCTACACAATAAGGAAAAGGTAACAGTAATCGGAGAAAAAGACTTGGGAATGTTAACCAATTCCAGCAATAACACTGCAAGCACACACACACTTTTATAAATGCTGGCAAACAATTTAATTTACAAATTTAAAGGAGGACTCTTTCGAGGACAACTTATTACGCGAATGAAATGAACCATCTACCATATTTTCATATTCTGAGAACCTCGCCACTTCTATAAGTGACCAAAAATACCATTAAGACAGTAAAAGTATTTATAATATTTTTATTATCCCAAATACTGACCTACTGTATACATGGAGAAATGTATACTGAAGGTCAGTATTTGAGATAAGTAAAATGGGGAAATTCATTATCTCTTGGTCCCAATCCCTGCACATATTGTATGTACTATATACCTGAATGCACAAAGCAAATACTGTATATGGAAGGATACAATTGCAGATTACAGTGAAGTGTAAAAAATAATGAGGGTATACAAAATTCAAATGAGAAATTTATTTATAAACATTGCATAATTAGTTATATACCTAAAATATAAATCAATGGTGCTTGCTATTACATGCTGGATTACTCTAACCTGCAGTCAGATTCTTTATCAGAGGTCATCCCACTTCCCATGCTCCCATTATTCAAAAAGTTCAATTATTCATCTACAGTACAAACTATCCTCCTCGGCTTCCCACAAGTGCACTTACCTCCAATAAGCTAGGTACAGTTCCAGCAATGAGAGTATGACTCAAACCAACAATACAAAATACCCTGCCACATGACAACAAATGTAGGTAATGTGTCAGCCAAGACAAACTACAATAGCAGCAAGTTTAAAAGGAAACATGTGATGCCTTTTGAGCAGAGTAAAGCTGAAAGAAGTGGAATTCAATATCCCTCTGATGACTATACAAAAATATTGCTAGCAAAGCCACACTTTGTACTCTGAAAGGTGAAAGCAAGATCGACACATTATGTTGAAAGGAAGATCAGTACATAATTACAGAAGAGGAACCAGTCATCCAGGCTAAAATTAAGAGAGCTTGTGTTCTGGCAGTGATACTGTATGAGCAAATGTGAGATGAAACAAAGTTACCAATGGTAATGATTGATCCAGAAGATCAAGCATTCCCATAGGGAAGTAAACAATATGAAGTAGTGTGTATAGCAATGGATGATGGTCAGTTGATGTAGAAGGTGTATAGATCTGCCTGAATTTGAGGAAATTGTGCAGGGCAAAATCTAACTATCAGAGCCTTTAGTTTATAGTACAGATATTAGTAAACCTGTGCAAAATTTTGAAAGGATAAATTCAATATTTACTATGTAGAAGATTATGCCCAGTTAACCAAACTTAGCTTTTTTTGGCAGAGTTCAGTCCCAACTGGTTGGAAAGTGCTAACTGTGCTACTGTATATGGTTTCTTGCCATTCTTACTACATACTGCAGCTGGTTTGGGATTCAGATAAAGTAGTTTTATTAGTTATGAACACTAACAAAACAATTCCTTAAGAAGACAATGAATGTTTTTTCAGCAAAATGAATTGGACATTTAATGATCCACAGTATATGTCAAAACTGCAAATTCAAAAAAAGATCTAATAAAAATAGACTACTGTACTAGTACCAGTATTAGATACGTGTATTTAAATATGGACCTGGAAAAGATCAATCCAACTGGGAATGATTATCTGGGCAAGTGGTGGAACCTTTTACAAGGTACCTGGTTCCTGTCCTCGTCGAGGCCACTAGAGTTAGTGGCCCTCGGGGTAAATTCGGGTAAATATTACGAACAACTCGAACATTATGCACCAACATCAATACTGGACAAAACTGCCTCAGAATAGAACAAATTGCACAGTTTTCTAACCAAAACAATGTGGCAAAATTAAAAGTACAAAATCATTTACATCCTGAGGCCCAAGACTCGTTTGTACTCTATGGCAGGTTAGAAGCTACATACATCATTCACTTGTAAATTACTAAAAAATGCAGATGTAATGGATACATTAGTATCTAAAACATTATAACAAATATAATATCTCGGCACATTCTTAGGAGCCTGAAAATCTCTAAAATGCCTCGAGGACATACTCAACAGCACATTTGTTTCAACTTTTCAAACTTCTTGTGCATTTCTTCTTGAGAACCTTTGAGCATTCACTACTTGTATAAAACACTGCACAACCTTGTACAACCATTTGAGCAACTATTTCTTGTTGTTTAAATCCAATGCTTGGTGATAAAGGGCCTCTATAGCAGCAGCAAGACCAGCTGCAATGTCTGATGCTGATATATTGTCTCTAATTGGGGGAACATGAATAAAAGCTGATCTGAATCTATTCTGATGTAGAGACAAGTAATACACATATTCGCAGATAAACCTGCAATAAAAAGTTTAATTAATTTTTCCATATAAAGTTGTCTAATAAAATATATTTATGTAAATATTAAGTAACTTAACATTAGTTTCTTAAAAGGACCAAGGCACCTATTCCAGCTAATTGAAGTGATCATAATACAATGGTGATGCAACACAATTTCATCTTTATACCCTACAGCACATGACTTTACATTTAAGTTATAACATGTAGAGTATATTAGTTTCACTGTTATTAAATCGAACATATAATCCTTTCACTTTTGACCTCCAAAGTGATTACTAGAAATAACATGCCTGTGTCATCCAACGAGCTCCATTGAGTAGGTGTGTGCTTCTGTATATACTGAACTAAATGGCTATGTATACAGATAGCTGCAGAATGCAAATTCTGAACCAAATAAAGTTAAGTGCTTATTAAAATTTCCTTTGTGGGAGCTCTATTATTGAACTGTACTACAGTTGCAGAGGTTCTGAACTCATCTGCTTGTACAACTAAGGTACTGTTATATGCAAAAGCTACAGTGAACTGAAGAAAAATTAAAACGGAATGAAAATTAACTACAGTAATTCATAAATTAATGTGTAAAAAACAACAAAACGTGTTACCAACATGAAGTAAATAAATTCAAACATTTTGCACCTTCATTTTACAGAGGTATGTTACTCAAAACTTACCAGCCAGCATTCGTGGACTTCTCAGATTTCATGGTGCCATTCTCATTTATGGTCTTTGACACTGTCTCCATACAGATTCCAGATTTTATCTCCTCCTCACCACCTAGAAATGTGTATTCATTGAAAACACCAGAACATTAATAAGCATATTAGCAGACATAAAAAAATACAAAGTGACCATTGGATGTTACTCGTGCATGTGTATGCTAGACTCTTACCATTATGATGCATTTCCAATACACCCCAAAGTCTACATACAATAGACATACAATATTACAGCAATAAAGATCAGATATCTGTATACAGTACAGTATATTAAGATACTATACAGTAAACTAAGGTTTGTTGCTGTTGATTTAGAGGTAAACACAATCCAGAGATCAGATGCACACAGCTACATGGCACAGTTTTCCCACTTGGTAAAGAGTTAAAAAAATGTCAGCAAGTGGTACATAACTATTTATACAATACACTGCTAAGAATAACTAAGCTAAACCTTAGTGAAAACTTTCAGTAGAAATGTGTGTGCGCACACTTCATAATTAATCAATGCAATTGCAACTTTCTTCAACATGTGCACACACACATACAAACAAACCTCTCCGTTCATAGTTTACATTTTAAGACAGCATAAATGTTCGGTAACACAAAAATAAAGTTTGAACTACATCAGTGGCAAGTCATTTGACTAAACAGTCCAAATTTCCATCTTAAAAATAATATTTTCTCACCTGGAATACACAACTTGTCCTTCGGTACTTTCCTATGGATGTCATTATATTCGTATCCACTGTTGCGTGCTACCTGCTCCAGGATTAATTTGTCTGTATTACATTTCATCCCAATATGGATTACCAGCTGCAAGGTAGAGCACAAATAGGATGTAATTAAGTATTAACTAATAAGTGTTCACTGTTCACTTCAAAGCATTCACTGTTTACATCTACATACTGTACTGTACAGTAGGCAGTGGCAAACGAGTATGTTATTTTAAAACACCCTGCAAATCCTGTTAATACAGTACACATGATAAGCCACACATGATAAGCCACACAATTAGCATTAGAAAATCATTTTGATTAAGGGTTCTCTACAAACTCCTTGTCAAAATTACAAAAAAAATTTCCTACCTTTGGATTTAACTCTTTCCATTTCTTTGGTATAATGCTGCTTGCATCTTCATATGAAACATTTAAAATATCAAAGACAATTTTGCATCCAAGTTTCTTCTCTAGATTTAACTCCTTCAAAATACACACAGCCATTTCACTAGAGTTCTCTGAATAATGCCAAAACTTAGAAAAGCCAGTGATGTAAATAACTGGGCAGTTCTTAGTTACTGGCAACGATGGACTTCCCATAATTAGAGAGATGAGACTGCCCATGTCTGAAAAAAAAGAGCAGTACTTTAGTCAAAATTCTGTAGCCTATCATAACAATAATAATACTGTAATAATAATAAAAAATTAAAACTTGCATTGAATATACAGTATGTATAGAAAATGGGTAAATTTTGCAAAAAAAAAATCAAAGTTTTTCTTAATTAAAGACCATCTCCCCACCCCTGATTAGAGGCAAGACAATCCATTGAGGAGCTCAGAATCTAGCGTTGTAGAGATCAGGAGTACTAAATGAGTATGCTAGCCTGAGGCATGAAGGAAGGTGGAGGCCTTCAGGTTACCCTTAAAAACCATCATTGATGTCTGAAAGGTTTTGTATTCGGATCTAGCCTCATGTATCCTGCACAAGCCCTATATCTAGCTACAGGGCTGACATAGCAGCAGCAGAGCAAGTTGCTGAGCTGCATAATGTAATATCAGAAACCCAAACCCTTATTACAGTAGGAAACTAACCATGAGACGATAGATTGGGTAAATCTAACATCACAAGCAGGAGAAAAATTTCTCTACCTAATACAGGACTCCTTTTGCCTTTTTCTACATGTGGTAGAGCCCACACAAGGTACAGTAACATTTTAAATCTTGTGCCAACATCAGAAGATGGCATAATTGATCAAATTCCTGCAGGGGGAAAAGCACACCCCCTTCGTGTGATCACCATACAGGTATTATAAACACCGTGCGTCTTAGTGGCTTTAGGCATAGTATATAATAGAAAATAATAACATGTAATAGAGCTACTGTGGTATATAGTAGCTCTATCTAGAATTCCAACATTCTGCTTTTAACTAATTTTGTATGCATTTACTTTTCCCAAAACAAACATTTATTAATTTATTATTTATAAGATGGATTACAAATATAGAACCACAAATTTAAATTAAATTTTTTACTCAGGAAAAGTACATACAGTACATAGATGAGTTAGAAACAATGTTGGATTTATAGATAGAGCTAGTACATACAATACCTAAAGCCACTAATACGCATAGCATTTCGGGCAATAAAAGTCTATGATGATGAATTTTTGGATTGCCATTGAGGAAACTATGACGGAATGGGAGAGGAACTGCAAAGCACCATCTGGAGGGAGCTGATAGGTTACCATGGAAGGAAGCATCATGGGAACAATTCAAGGTCATTACTGAACTTGTTCCGAAATGTATGCCAAAAAGGAGATGGATAAAAAAGGGAACTAGATGGATAACACACGTAGTGAAACACGAGCATTGATAACTATGTGGAACTAATGGAAAAAGATATAAATTCAACCAGAATATCATATATTATGAAATATAAAAGGGCACTAAACTCAACCACCCAGGAAATCAGCCAAAAGAAACTAGGAAAAAGTTGCCCGATCATAAAGATGCAAAATCGTTATATGCCTATGAAACTAGCCTATATAACAAGTAAAACCAAAGAAAAAGACTATTGCACCCTTAATGGATGGGACTAACCAAGTTATGTCTTCTTGTGGAGTAGTTGTGGTTGTTGTTATAGGTTGTTGAGGCGTATGTTAGTAGTGGTTTAAACCCCCTAGACCAGCTGATGGCACCACCTGACGAATATAACAACTCTCGCTCTAAAAAATTTTACTCTCAGATAAACACAATAAATATATATAAAATGTATCTAAACGCATTTTATTTTTCCCATGTGTAAATACCATGCATATACTTAAGTTCTTGAGCACGAAATTCTATTTAGAAGCTATGTAACTTCTAGCAAATACACTTTTCAAAGTAAGCAGAAATAAAAGTAAATTTTTTTTTAACTTACGAGTTAAGAACACACTATCCAACACTATAGCTGTGATTGGCCTGTTATCAAGGATTTCAAACCAAATAGTATGAGGTACTTCGAGCTCTGTATACTAAGTATACTGTATAATACAGTATATATAATACTGTATACGATAGTGTACACTGTATAATTATAACTACTTCATACACTTGGCAATGATGGAAGATATTCTTGTGCTGTACCCATGTTATTTAACCGGACCCCGACCAGTTGTGTAAACGCAAGCATGAACAGTTAGTTTTTTAGTTTTGTTCATTTATTATGCACCCCATACCCATCCCGTGGGCGGTAGTGGAAAGGGTTACAGAGGCACATAATGGGCTCAGGGACTGAACCCCACAAAAGCATGAACAAACCGAACAAAAAACATCTAAAGCATAACCATGTATGAACCGAAGCCCGACCATGCACAACCCGTAGCCCGACCATTTGTGTAACCGGAGCCCGACCATTTGTGTAACTGGAACCCGACCAGTTGTGTAACCGCAAGCCTAGCATGAACGAATCGAACAAAAAAAATTTAAAGCACAACTATGCACGAACCAAGCCCGACCATGCACAAACTGAAGCCCAAGTAACACCCCCAGAGTCCGACCAGTTATTTAACCGGAGCTCAACCAGTTATTTAACCGGAGCCCGACCAGTTATTTAACCGGAGCCCAACCAGTTGTGTAACCGGAGACCGACAAGTTGTGTAACCGGAGCCCGACCAGTTGTGTAACCACAAGCATGAACGAACCCATCAAAACAGGGTTTACAGTCTCCGTGGTGTAGTGGTAAGACACTCGCCTGGCGTTTCGCGAGCGCTATGTCATGGGTTCGTATCCTGGCCGGGGAGGATTTACTGGGCGCAATTCCTTAACTGTAGCCTCTGTTTAACGCAACAGTAAAATGTGTACTTGGATGAAAAAACGATTCTTCGCGGCAGGGGATCGTATTCCAGGGACCTGCCCGAAACGCTACGCGTACTAGTGGCTGTACAAGAATGTAACAACTCTTGTGTATAATCTCAAAAAAAACAAAAAACATCTGAAGCACAACTATGCACAAACGGAAGCCCAACCATGCACAACCTGAAGCCGAAGTGACACCCCCGGAGCCCGATCAGTTGTGTAACTGCAAGCCTAGCATGAACGAACTGAACAAAAAACATCTGAAGCACAACTATGCACTGAAGCACAACTATATATATATATATATATATATATATATATATATATATATATATATATATATATATATATATATACAGTATATATATTGGTGCAAACAAGCCTGAACGGTCTCCAGGCATATATGCAACTGAAAATTCCCACCCAAGAAGTGACTCGAATCCATACTGCCGGAAGCAATGCGTCTGAGGTACAGGATCCTGTACATCAGATGCATTGCTTCTGGCAGTATGGGTTCGAGTCACTTCTGGGGTGTGAGTTTTCAGTTATATATATTGGTGTATACTGG
Source organism: Procambarus clarkii (assembly GCF_040958095.1). Lineage (NCBI taxonomy): Eukaryota > Metazoa > Arthropoda > Malacostraca > Decapoda > Cambaridae > Procambarus > Procambarus clarkii. Next base: position 25,131,653 of record NC_091196.1, read on the forward strand.
CAGCAGGTTTTCTTTTAAACATGACTCATTGAATATGACCGCATATTCTGTATTTACTATCTTCTGATTTAGGGCTTCTATCCCTCTAACTATTTTCCTAGCATCAGGGCTTAGCTGAAAGAGGAGTTCTCCAAAACTCATTTTCGTTATTTCAAAGTGAAGAAAAAAAGTGAATTACTATAGAATGTATTACACTTATTTATACAATTTGCACAACGTTTCGAACCTCCATGGTTCATTCTCAAATGAAATGAAATTGATGATGATTGATTGATGAAGATTAAACCACCCAAAAGGTGGCACGGGCATGAATAGCCCGTAAGTGGTGGCCCTTTTGAGCCATTACCAGTATCAATATCTGATACTGGAGATCTGTGGAAGTGCATAGGGGATAAATGGGGGGACGAAGCACATAAGAACATAAGAATAAAGGTAACTGCAGAAGGCCCATTGGCCGATACGAGGCAGCTCCTATTATACAAAGATTAATCAGGTGTAATTGACCTGTTATGTTGAACAGTGTCTTCTGTGTTGGCATCGTTAGGTTCTGGTCTTGTACTTACTAGTTTCGTGCCTTAACATCTTAATATTATGATAATCACGACATATCTGCAGTAAAATCACTGTGCCATTCCGGTTTTGGCCTCCACCGCCTTCTCACTTGTTCCCTTGTAACTTGTAACTCACTTGTAACTTGTAACTCACTTGTAACTTGTAACTCACTTGTAACACTTATATGCTGTGCTTCCTATTTTAACCTGCTATGTTAAATGGGATTCTTGTATTGTGATTCGTGTATTTGTACTCACTGAATTTGTGTGCCCCTTGAGGGACTTGATGTAAAGGGGAGGGGGGGGGATAGAAATAGCCTAAGCTACTCTATCCCTTTGAGATGTATTTTTTTATTGTCTCAATAAACATACTTGAACTTGAAGTGGACTTTAATGTTTTTTCGGCAGCTTTATTTCCTTAGTTTCTGAGCTGTTTTCTTTACCGTGTATGTTGTAATAAACTATTCCTATATTTACAGTTGTTTCTCCCTGTGAAGATTATTAAACAATGGTGATTATAAGGGCGCGGAAGTTCAGCCTGGCCAGGGCCGCCAGCAGCCCTTGGGCCCGCCCCGGCAGCTCCCAGTCTTTAATTTGACACCTTTGTGGCACCTTTGTGGGACCTTGGTATAAGCCTAACATGTATATATATACACTGGCTGCCTGTCCCCCCTACACAATGATTTATTATTACCTATTATTTTATCATTTAATTTAAATATTAAATAAAATAATTCATTTAATTATTACAGTAAGTACTTAATAATTTAATAATAAGTAGTAAGTACATAAAAATGATTAAAAAGTACAGTTTAGTCATAAGAGATTCCTAGATTGGAATTCACTACTAAATTTCAATATATCCAAGTATTTTTAGTGTGAAATGCTGTTATTATATGCATAAACTGTTGTTTTAATAATATTACGCTTAACAACTTGGGCTGAACGGTAGAGCGACGGTCTCGTTTCCTACAGGTCCGCGTTCAATCCCCGACCGCCCAAGAGGTTGGGCACCATTCCTTTCCCCCGTTCCATCCCAAATCCGTATCCAGATCCCTTCTGAATGCTATATAGTAGTAATGGCTTGGCGCTTTCACTTGATAGTTCCCCCACCCCCCTGAATAATATTACGAGAGCAGTATTTACGGGCTATTCATACCCGTGCCACCTCTTGGGTGGCTTTATCTTCATCAATCGAGAGCAGTACGTCCTAACCAGACGTTATATGATGATATCCTGAACAGTTGATAAATAAAAGTAGTTGCCGAACTCCAGTTATCTAATACTTATCATAAATGGTATAAAACCTTATCATAAGCCAAGGGATTTGTAGATCAGTGTTTAAAGGGAATTCGGAAGTAATAACACAGCTGATGCCATATGTCGGCAGAAGAGAACACTATCAACTGGCTGGTCAACAGTGGCCATAAGATACAGCTTACGCCATCTGTTGACATCAAATTACACTTATAACAAATTACCCTACAAAATACAACTAACGCCATCTCTGTTTTTTTCCAACGCACTATAAATAGCCAAACAGCAACCCATAAGGCAGGTTGTTGTGCTCGGGTAGGAGGTTCCAAGCTCCGCCCACAGATGGTATGGGGTGCATAATAAATGGCACATCATTGGTAGATATTCTTTGTTGACATTCACACAACAGCCAATCACAGGAAGGGATCAGCTAAAGGCTCCATCCACTTAATAAATCATCATTATTCAGCACACCATCCTTGCTCATGACATTCTGCTTCAACTTTAATCTACCTAAAAAGTGAAATGTTAAGTATTTAAAAGTATTAATAAAGTGATAATTAAATAATGCAGGATGTAACGGGTGTTACAGAAACATGGGCTGGCTACCTAACTTGTGACGTTATTATTGGGGGTTGCCTTGACACAAATAATGATACTCGGCTCTGCCCTCTTATTCGAGTAAATTATCCAGTTAGATGGAGATTTCTGTCAGGTGCAAATCAGAAATTGTTGTTCTTTTTCACAACAACCTTGTTGTTGTGCACAAGGACCTATTTCTTAGTTTAAATTGTATTCATAAAAGAGTGTTAGTATTCCTCGCAACAGCCAATCACAGGAAGGTATTTCTGGAAGCTCAGTCTCCTTATGGACTCAGCACATCGCTCTAGCTCATGGCTCTCTGTTTCATCTCTTGTATCTACAAACTATGACTTTTTTCGATTACTGTTATAATTAATAATATGAGATATAAAAGTTTTTACACAAAATGGCTAAATTCTGCCATTAAATGGACCTTGTCTGGTATACATACAAACATACACCAATTTATTACCATTCATCCATTATTAATTTCAAATGTAATGTATACTGTCTAGTTTTTTCCTCTCGCCATTACTTGGTGCAATATTTGAAAGTTGTCTATTTATTTATCGATCTATCTATTATTTTGTATTTATATTTACAAGTTTCTGTGTTTGGAAGAAAACTCTGCATTGAATTGGGACTAATTTATTAAATAATATTATTTAGTATTAATTAATATTTACAACTATTATTAATTAGAATTATTTATAGCTTAGTTACTTTCATGTAACTTGCAATCGTACATTTTTAACATTTATAGCCCAAATTAGCACATCTTGCTTTTAAATTAGCCCAAAAAGTAGCAAGTAGCGAAATTAAAAATTTGGGAGCGCGGAGCTCTCAAAAGTAGCCCAATTCGCTATTTGTAGCACAATCTGGCAACCCTGCGTTTTTTTAAGTCATCACAGGCATAAGGTAAGAGGACACGTGCACAGCCGTTTGTCCTGTGCGGGAACTGAACCAGAGACCCAGCCTTGTGCAACAGGTATTTGTTTATTTGTAAATTATGCCCCGAGGGGCGAGTTTATTGGGCAGCGCCACTCATCTTGTGAGTGGACACACCGCCATAGCAGCATGTACAACACTCCCCAATAGGAAAAAAAACCCGCTGGGTTGTTCATCCTGTCACTTGTACCCAGACACAGCTGGGACTTGCTTAACTGTATCAATTTTTGTTTATTTTTTATGGTACTTCTCTTGAACAGTAGCACAGGTGAAGTATACAGGCACTGAAGGTCTTAATCACACCCCTATATAGTTGGTGTTTTGTATATTCATTGTACAATGTATATTATATGTACATCTTATACATTATTTTAATGGCACTGATGGTAACAGCGATATTATTTGTAATGTAATTACTACGTAAAATTGTTATTATGAATATTAATTGTGAAACACTTCCAGTATTATAGTTTACATGCATATTGAAAGTTATTTATATTTCCTTAAGTTTTCGTTACATAGTTTCCTCTATCTACAAGAAACAATTAAGATGTGGAAACAGTGCGAGAATTTGAGATATTACATTACTAACAATAGTGGTGTGCCATTTCATACATTTATATTCTACATACACTTAAACGGCTAAACTTACAAAGTCTAAAATGTCATGTTCAAATGTGAGACCCTGTGTTCATAAACTTTACATGTGATCTAGTTTCCCATACAAGCTGAACTAATAGACATAATTGTAGCCATGCATTCGAGCTGACATCTGTCACTCTACTTATTTTGTTTCATTACAAGAGTTTTGTTTGACACATTTACTTGTGATAGACAATGGTATCTAATATAGTTCAAGTTTACATTCTTTAAATTTATCTGAGCTTTCTAATGATGATACTATTTAGGCTTTGATAGGCTAAGATTCTATTCAATATTATCTTTATTTACCGTAAGCTTTGCAAAAATATCGACTCTGTAAAGCCTTTATTAAATATAAATACATATACTATATCTCAATGGTTTCAAAGAGAACCATGTAACATTATGACAAGGTATTTACACCTAGTAATTGATGGCTTAATGAAATACACAAGCTGAGTATTTTTGTGTTTGATTAGTTTCTTTGATGTACCATATCAAAGGTCCAGGGTGGTTGGAAGTGATTTGTTCTTTTACTATACAACTGTTGATGTAATCTAAGAATATAAATAGAAGTGGTTGATATTTAGATCCAGCTTCAACAATTCTCGTCCCAAAACTTCCTTGAGTCTCTGAAGCAAGTATTTTAGCCTACAACTGTGACTATATCACATCCTCAGTAACATGGTCGTGGACAATAGGGTAAACAGGTAATACAGAGTTTGTAGGAGAGGATGGAGGTGTGTGGGAGGGTGTGGTAATGGGTGTGTGGGAAGGCGTGGTAATGGGCGTGTGGGAAGGCGTGGTAATGGGCGTTTGGGAGGGTGAGGAAGTGGGCGTGGCTGCGAGGGAGACGCTTGTGAGGCGTGTTGAGGCTCCTGAAGGCTCTCTGACATGGAGTCTGCGTCCGGCGCTGTCGTAGTGGACCACTACACTGTGTGGTGGACACGGGGCGAGGTTAGAAGATTAGTACACATAACATCAGGTCAAGACTTTACAAACACGAAATATAAATGTTTCATTTATCATATTAGATAAATTCAATCGTAAAATTGAATTACTAGCAAAATTTCCTACAGCGTTAATTAAAAATTGTCAGAATACAGTAAATTCTGTATACGAAGTTTATAAACATAATATTTATAATGGCTAATATTAAGTATGCACAGAAGCAACAACAATAAAACATCACCATCACTACTTCTACCTCTAATACTACTACTACCACTACTACTACTACTACTACTACTACTAATAATAATAATAATAATAATAATCATAATATAATTAGTGGGAGGGGGCGGGGCGGTGTTGAGTAGGCTATGGGCCTCACCGGGGATCTTTAACGTCCAGGTAATCCTCGTAGAACTGCTGTAGCCTTGATGATTCCCTTTCCCGCCGAAGGTACTTAATGAGGAGGACGAGGAGGGAGGCGGCGAAGAAGAAAAGGACGAACACTATGTAGAGGACGGCCAGGGAATCTTCGGACTTGGTCTGGCAAGAAACGAACAGTAATCGACACCAGGTAAACACAGGATAATTTTTTCTCTTTTCTTGTCAGTGTTTATTCACATATTGGTTTAGTTTTTACATCTTTGTGCAGCTGAACATGCAGACGTTTGTTGTGTAGCTAAATATGTAATCGTTTGTTGTGTAGCTGACTATTCAAACATTCGTTGTGTAGGTGGCCATACAACGTTCGTAGCGTAATTGGCCATACAAGTGTTCTCACACGGACCTGATTAGAGACATCCGTGGCGTTGTCGGTCTTCAGCAAGACTCGCAGTTCTCGTATAATGCTGGAGGAGGTCTTCTTGTAGCCATTCTGAGAAGAAAGTTAACTAAATTGCTCAAGACTGCACATCGGAACCCATCCCCTGTCGAGGCATATATATACAAAATATTAATTTACAAAACTGAAACGGTCCAGAATTTCTGGTGTCGGTATTATGGTAAGAATACAGTATGGGACAGAGGAGCCGGAAACACCGAGGAGCCGGAAACGGTAGTGTTCAGCTTAGTCACCAGTATCGATTTGATCGGGCCACTTCTAATAGCAACTTTGCCATAACTTATAACTTTGAGACTTCCAAGAAGTTTTTTTATAGAGTATGACAAATTTATTTTCTCCAACCTTTGGCTTTACATTTTATCTGTGTATAATGGCTCGTTTCATGACTAATAGAGGTATTGCTGGCTGTAGAAGTTCAACTTGTATATCTTTCTCCTTCACCAGTGGTGTTCCACAAGGTTCTCTTGTGCCAAGAGCTAGCTATGTAATACTAAGAACCCCCAATCTCGCAAATGTCCCATATAAGTACTACCAAAACAGGAGGATGGACTGATTGGTCATACATGGGGCATGTGATGCCCTTGTATGACTGTATGAGATGTAGTATGAGGATATTCTCTAGAACACGGGAATGAACAAAGCTCCGGCAAGTCTGAAGGACTCAGTGACTGGACACTTAATAATGTAGTGTGTAAGATAATGTCAGTTTTTGCTCACAGAGAATACGTGGAATGCTCAAGGTTTAGAGATAGCACAAGATAACGATACGACAGAGCCTGTCAGATGATGATTACCACACCTGCAGCATTAAGGTGTTGGGCAGATAACTGAAATAGCATGAATGTACCAGGGAGATGTGACATCGCAATTGCCAGAATTACGCTGGCAATTATATATATCGTTACTTGTGCCATATGCGGCTACAGGTAATAAATCTCCCAGTAGTGAGCATGCCAATTGTGAACAATGTGAAGAAAAGCTAGGATACACTCTTCAACACTATATCAGCGAATGCCCAGTTATCAATGATTTTAGACCACTGGTGATGACCCTCGATTGTTAATAAACTATAAAATGACAAAATGAAAATGAAATGAAAATCTCTTTGAAAAGATTTACCTATAATGTGTATTATCACAAGACGCTCTTAGAGCTTCACGTGTCCTAAAGGACAGACAATTACAAGGTGTATAGCCTAGTAAAACATAGATACTTCGTTGGATTTTCTGTGTCAATGATGAAATACAGAGTCGTCATCCTGTATCGTAGGTTACGTTACACATTTCAGAAATGTTCAACTTGGACGTTTGCTAGGTTTTAAAGAGGAGGGATGGGGAGGGGGGAGAATTAGCCATTTGAAATTTCTTTGGCTTTTAATCTTTTACCTTTCATCACATCTTAAATGTGGCCATATGCTCAGATTTTGTGGAAAGCGCCAATGGTGCACGTGCATAGGCGTGCACGCACGGACAGTAGCTGGCCCAGTAGATAGAAAAAATAGGCTGGGTCTTGCATTAGACAATCGGCGACTGGAAAGGTGGGGGCCAAGCTTAAATCTCGATCCAAGGTGGGGGCCAAGAGCTAAAAACTCGATCCTGCACACATAAATAGGTGAACACACAAACACACGCATACACAGATTTAATCGATTAAATCGATTAAATTTCATTTAATCGAATAAAGATATCCTCTTATTGTTCGGTTATTTTGAGTTTTCACTAATTTCAACCCAACAAATAGCGTCACTGGAGGAGGGATTTACACATTCTTCCTCCAATACGTTTCAGTGAAAGTATAGTGCAGTATCATATGTATTGGAATATGATTAAACCATATTCGCCAACGAAATAAACTGACCAACCGAAGACTCACCCACCAAAGTCACAGCCAGCTGGGCGACACAACCACATAGAAGACATCCAGCTGGAAGACTCACCTCTATGACCTCCTCGATGACTTGTCTGAGTCTTGACAGATCCTCCGAGAGGTACCAGATGGAGTCGTTGGTCACATTGGATCTGCTGATGCTTCCGTTGGAGCCAACATGGTCTCCAAAGGTGCTTCCGTTGATGACCATGGTTCTATAAGGGCAGGGGTGGAATAGATGGACTCTGATGTGAAGCCTAATAATAATAAGTCAGCGGAAGGTAACAGTGGAGGGAAGGAGAAATGAAGGAATGATATCAATCATTTCATGTGAATTTATATAATGTACTAATATAAGGTAATTTGTATATTTACATAAAGATTAAGAAAACAGACTAATAATTATCATAATAATAATTGGTGCGATGATATTGAAAATAATGATACTCTTCGTGGTGAAAAAGGTGATAATTAAGATGATAATAGAAAGGGCATAATAGGACAGTCGACTACCTAGCATGGATAGTACAAAACAAGGGAACATAGATGGAAACTATGTACCGAAATGAGCCACAGAGATATTAGAAAGAACATTTCAGTGTCACAAGTTTCCAAGTACTGAACTGGGTACACAGACCGGAAGCTCCCACTGCTGCAAGTTTCCTATCTCATGAACACTAACATTAATTCAGCACTCTAATTATACTACTTCCTCGTAACTTGATCATAAATTTTCTTAGCCAACGAATGCGGATTTTAGTGTGTGAACCCATTGTACTTGTCATGTTTCACTGTAACCTGTGGCCGCTGGGGGGATGTGGAGTGCATCACCACTGACTACCATATTATCCAATAGGCACATTAAGTACAAGCTTATGCGAACCAGCAAAGCAGGGGCATCAACAAATTATATTTTTGTAAAGAATTATATTTATAATATATAAAAAAGCTTCTGAAACTCTCTCATCAATGCAGTAACTAAATGAATTGTATGATAATTTCCTGTGTCTATTGTGTTATAAATAAATTGTTGACTTTGACCCGTGCTGGATACTCTACCTCCAACTCTCTTCAAAAAATGTCATAAAAATAAAAATGGTGTTTGAATGTGGCAACTTGGCACTCGTCTGCCAAGGATCGGAAGAGGGGGGGTGGGAGGGGGAGGGGCGTTGAGAGAACACAGTGAACAAATTATATATTGTATATATATATATATATATATATATATATATATATATATATATATATATATATATATATTGTATATATATATTGTATATATATATATACAATATACAGTAAGTTGAACTACTGACCCTCCCCAGGATGCAACCCCACAACAGGTCCCTAACTCCAGGGTAGCTATTTACTGCTAGGTGAAGAAAGGCATTAGGTGAAAGAAAACGCACCCAACTATTTCTGTCCCACCGAGGAATCGAACCCGGGATGCCCGATTGTGAGTCGAGAACGAAGCCAACTGTAATATGGTAGTAAGTTAATTGTTGCCACCTTGGAACCTTGTATCACCATTTACATCGTCCAATCATTCTTAAATCTTTAATGATATTAAAATTTTCTTCGTGCAGAAATCAAACCGAAACACACATGAACATTTTTTGAATGACGATTAACAGCTATATATATTAGGAATAATCAGTTTATGTATGCTTATATGTTACAGACCTGAAGATAATTAAGTCTAGTGAATACCTGAGTAATGAGGCTGAACTAAGCTCAGCGGGAAGAATTGTAGAGTCGTGGTTTGATAAGCTACGTTTCCCGTGGGTGTGGACAAGATCCTGGCAAAGATGGCGAGGTCGGTCGAGCAACTGAGGTGTGTGGCGGGCGGCCTCAACTGTTTGTTGACACGGCTATGTTTAGCCTTAAGGCTGTTAATTACCACGTTATGCTTACCCGCCAGGTGTTCTCATACTTATTTTGAGAGGTAGACGGAAAGATTAGGTGAGAACAGCGTTGGTTATTGAAGTCACCCCAAGGGTAAACGTACATCACATACACTTATCATACACTTCAAAGACACTCGAGCTTCCATTCCACTTTTAGCGTTGGGTGTATCCTGCTCTCCTCGGCCAGCAGCGTTGGGAACTTTGGTGTACCATGTTCTCGTTGCCAGCAGCGTTGGGTGGACCATGCTTTCCTCGGCCAGCAGTTAGATGGATCATGCTCTTTTCGGCCAGCAGTTACGTGGACCTTGCTCTCATCGGCCAGCAGAGTTTGGGGGATCTGGCTCTTCTCGGCCATCAGTGTCTTTAGGGGACCTGACTTTTCGGCCAACAGCATTAGGGAAAACTGGTTCTCCTTACATGCAGTGTTCTTACGTGAAGAACAACCCTCAACCCTTATCGTAATAACCCTTATCTGGAGGAGGGTTCTGAATGTTCTTGGACATCAAGCCAGGCTAGACTTGACACGCTAGTTTTCAAGCATGTTCGATCAAGATTGATCAAACATGCTTGAGAGACCTGGTTTTCCTTGGCCAGCGGTGTTTGTAGGACCTGGCTTTCCATGGCCAGTAGTATCAGGGATGATCTGGCATTTCTTGGCCAGCAGTGTCGGGTGGCTAGTTTAATTTCTGAAATATTTGGATCAAAAAGGCGCCTGACGAAGACCAGAAATGCCGTGGTGCAACCTGTCCTCTTACAAAGAATATTGCATTTCGCTTGTATGCGTTACTTAAGGCTAAAATGGTCGTACTTGAAAATAGAAATGACTCGCAAAAGTGACGTACTGAACCGTTTTGTTTTGAGTCCTTTGGTATGTTAGGAGAGGACATTTTAATTTGACCAATTTCTTGAAGTTGGGAAACCTTAAGACAGGCTGCATGACCACCTTCCTTGCCTTCCTGTGACATCTCGTTTGCCCTCACCTCTAAACCTGGAAGTGGATGACCACCCGCAGAAACTGCTCATGTTCAAGGTTGTGATTGTCTCCTGTGTTGCTGTTTTTTTTTACAATGGCAGGACACCATCCTTCACCAAGTGGCTGGTGCTGACACTGTCATTCACCTGAAGGTGAGTGCTCTTAGTCAAAAGTCAGGCTTGTTCTTAGTCAACAGATGGGTGCTGGCTCAAACCTTACCTTCCATCAACTGATGGAGTTCTGGAAATTCTAAGTTAGATCATATTTCCACTATGAAGACAATGAGACTCATGTCTTGTGTTCTTGGACTAGAGTCCTAAACTTCCACCAACTCGCCGAGTTCTGAGAGTTCCAAGGAGGCCTCATCATGTATTCTCCGTGAGGACATACAGTCCTTCACCAGGAGGTTGGAGGTGACTCCATCCTCCTGATGGAGACTCTACCTTGCATCTTGTATGGCCAGTGTCAGTTCGTGACCCAGCTGAAGGGTGTGCAACTATGTTTAGGTTTGCACATAATGAATAATTATCAGAAGGCGATGCTAACCCATTAGTCACATGTAACTTGGATATTACTCAAAGTTCATGAGCTAAATAAAGCTAAAATTTTGCTTGCCACATGTAAATACATGGTTAAGTAATAATCTGTGAAAGGAATGGGCATTGTAAGTATACAACACATTTAAATGTCTGCCAATAGTAAATTTCTGTAACGTGAGGACTGAGGGAGTGTTAAAAGTTTCAATAACCAGTTGGGCTACCAATGGTTGCATGTAGAATCTTGAAATACATTCTTACACTATGGAAGCTCTCATACTGGACTTAATTTTGTACTGTATTCATGGCTGGAAAATGGTAGTTAAGTTTTTAGCAATAATGTACAGACAAATGATTTAAGTAGAAAACATTTTTTTTTAAAGGAGCCATGACTATTTTAACCACATATAGTTGACCATCTACATATGTACCTGTACCTACATATAATCCTAAAGAGGATTTTAGCAATGTCAAACAAGACTTAATTGATATACAAACTTCACATTGTAAAATCTTGGCTTCAATTTCACATGCCAGTTTATTCCTAATAATTTCTGCAAAACATTCAAACCATACGTTATCAAAGTGGCACAAATACTATCTAAAATACTGCTGAAGATGAAGCTCAAGCCTTAAAACTGCACCTCTGGTTAACAAAAACATACCACAATATAATTTCAACACTTTAGGGATAATAAAGAATTACCATATTAGTCTGCTTTGTATACATTGTGCAATAAGTATATCGTTTGTATTTTGTTAATTTCTTGTGATTTTCTTTAATAAGAGAGAAATCAAACACCAAAATAATATTATCCATCCATTTTTACTAAAACAGTGGGCAAGTCAAATATCAAAGCCTACTTTTATGGTACAGTATAAAGTACTTGTCAGCAGCAGAAAAACAATATCTTGCCAGCAATGCTTGCTTTTCTGCTGTAAGAAACGTTTACATTTTCCTGCTGACAAGTGATTTTAGATTACATTCTGGCACAAAAGGGACTATGAAATTAAGATAATTTTTTTTTACATAATTGTGAGGTTGATAAACTTTATCACATATCTTTGAAGTATAATTTTTGTAACAATATTGTATATATGTAGTAATGTATGTAGAACTAAATCTGTATATTTTTACCCTAAATGTATTGAGCAATATGAGGTAATATTAAACTAATTTAACAGTAAACCAAGCATTCTATACTATATTTTGAAGCTAAAGTATTTAATTAATATAAAGAATATTGCTTTCCTAGTGTCAAAATATTTTGGTTTAATGTACAGTACAGTACTTCAGTTAAAATATGAGAAATTATCCAAAAACCATGAGTATTGCTCTTAATACCAAATGTAATGCATGGAAATGTCCCCTTCTAAATGCCTCAAACAATATCATGAACCTTTACAGTTCAACTCCTCAACAGCCTATTTGGGATTAGATCCCTTTGTACTCAAAAAAGTAAGAATTGGTTATTACAATTAATTACTTAACATTTCTGGCATCTTTCTTAATTTACTAGAGTGAAGAACTTAAAATATTATCATGTTATTACACATTCATATCTACCTATACATAACAGATATAGCTGCACAGAAGGAACTACATACTAATATAAACAAGAAATAATACAATTTATGGACAAGTTGTTTAAAATAAGAAAGTGATTTTAAATTATTTTGATCTTATTTAATATCAGAAATACAGGTTCAGAAGGGTTACAGGATTATAACTGTAACTATACTGTACATCATACATTCATCACCACAAGTTACATTAAACAATACAAATAACAGGTGACATAGGTACATGTGCACTGCAGGAAATAGGAGGTACAGAATCATACAGCCTAATTATTAGGCAAACTCAAAAGATCAAGACCCACACTTATTGGCATCATATGTTTAAGATCAGTAATACCCCATAGTAGCTAACATCACAGAGTTATAAAGGTAACTGCATTTAAGCATTACCAATGAGTCACTAGGACACCGGAGGTGGAGTGTATGATCTGTTTCCATCCCCCATGTCTCTTTGTAGTCTAGGGTCATTTGATGGTATACGTCCTCCCCATCCAGAACCTCCAGGGGGGAAACTTCCACCGCCCATCATCTCCCCACTGTCATCAGGGAAAAAACCAGCATTTGGACCCATTTGACCCATCATAAATGGAGGCATCCTTGGCCCCATGGGACGTGGAACTCCCGGAGAAAATGCCAGTGGTGCAGGGCCAAGCAGCCCTGGCCTACCCCTGGGGTCCACACCACGAGGAAGTGTAGGACCCATGGGCCCAGGACCCATGTTCATAAACTGCATTCCTCCCTCCATCATACCTCCACCATTTCCACCTCCAAACATCCCACTCATTCTAGGATCTTGATTTCTTATATCACTTAACTGTTCTGTTCTTGGATCACGTGAATCAGCTCTTGGGTCACCTCTATTTCCAACACGAGGATCTGCTCTCACATTCATCCGAGGGTCTACTCTAGGTTCTACACGGTTTTCAGCTCGAGGATCTGCGCGAATTTCACTTCTAGGATCCCTTGAAGTTGACACTCTTGGGTCTCTGGAATCTTTAGAATCAGAGTCAGAAAGTCTTAAGTCACCCTTGGAAGCTGCAAATCCTGGAGGGCTCATTGGACTTTCTATGTCATATCTAGAAGGTGTCCTTGGACTGCGATTAGCAACCTCCTCTGTTGAATTTCTTCTGAGCATTCTTCGAAGTCTGGGATCTTCCATGATTCTTGGATCATCCTTATTAATTTTGAGGTGGGCAAAATTAGGTTTAGGAATAGTCACCTTTAAAAGCTGATAATACATAGGAGAATGAGATGATATTGAAGCAACAATTTCTTTGGCTGGGGTATGCACCGGTACTTTAAATGGCAGTGAATTCATTTCCTCTTCATTACTTTTAAAAGTATTTGCTAAATTTATTTGTCTTAAATCTACATCATATATTGAGTGCTCACTTGAGATCCTCATGTCTGTATCATACCGCAAACCTTTAACATTTGATCCTTGAGTTCGACTATTTTCAACTCCTGGTAACACTCTTAAGTCAACATCCCCTGTCCTTTGTCGCTGATCATGATCAATATCCGAACCCTCTCGTGTATCTGATAAACTACTGTGTATATCTCTGGCATCTTTGGACGAGTCCATTTCACTCCGACGGTCCCAGGAATCTCGCATAATAGACACAGGTAACTGATCCCTTGGCCAAAGATTAGGGGCATAGTCTGCACCTGATCTAGGACTCTGCATTATGTCTCTTGTATCTCGGAACATATCTCGAGGATTTCTATGCATGTCTCCAGGTGGCTCCAGCTGATCCATTGGTGTGTCCCTATGGTCTCGAGATGTTTCTCTTGAATCCTTTGCCATGTCCCGAGATGTATCTCTAGACATGTCTCTTGGATTTTTTCCGCGAGGAGACTGCATTCTTGGATTTCGACCCGATTCCTCTGTGCTGCTTCTGCAATAAATGTGAATTTTTAGCAAAACAGATACCTTTGTTAACTGACTGATTTCATTTATTTTGAACTAAACATATATTGTACAGTACTTAATTTGCACATCACTGTTGCTAAGTACTGTACATTCTAATGAATAATGCAAATGAAACCATAAGACAGCTTATGGTGTTTGTACAATAATAAGCTATAAGCAGTCAATAAATGTGACATGCAACATTGTAATTTAAATTTCTTTTTAAATCTGTCTGACATTTAGAATATATTTTTACCAAGTTATTATTTTGTGTGGAGAGCCTCGTCGGCTCCCTGAAGCTGGTCAGGGAGCCTCCGGCACTCATCCAGAAACTGGCATTTCATTACATTCAAAAATTTTTTTTTTTTTAAATGCCTTGTATAACTGATATTCAATTAAACAAGTTCTCATTTTGCATTGTGTTTGAATAGTGTATAATGGAAAGATAAGACCACATTAAGACATTAAACCACTAACAAAGTTGTCTGCAAGTTGTTACCAAGTTAAAATGAGACCTTAAAACTACAAACCTGTGTCACTGACTTATATACCTTGCAAAAAACTGGAGAAAATAGTCATAAATATATGCATGTAAAGGCATAACTCAGAACTGCCCGAGTTCTATGACAAGGTCACCAAGATTCGGTAGGAAAGAGTAGTAGTTCAGCATGGTTTGGATCCTCTAGAGTTGTGCTTCTCCTATGGTTGTCACTACAGGTACCATGAAGTGGCTCACAGGATCATTTTCCCCGTAGTCTTTGATCAGAAATTCTGATTGATGATCTGACTGACTAGATGGTTAGATACCATTGCATGCAGTTTGATGTTTAAATCACAGCCTAGTCGATTAGGTACAGTACTCTTTAGTGCTGTTTATAGAGTTCCTTCTTAAACACTATACTGTTAGGGTCTTTTAGTACCGCCCCTGTTGGGTTGATGGTGGTGACATCTAGTGCTGATCAGTGTAGCTTTGAACTACTAACTATAATTTGCAGAGTAATAATTGTGGTTGTGGTATTTCTAGTTTTCACTTGTAGGGGGAATTTTTAAGAAGTTTAATTAGTTCCTAAATATTACAAGAGACTAGAACTTTCAGTGGTGGGTTGAGTTTGACACACTCACATATTTAGAGAAGGGAGATAATAACGACACTTTTCAACATATGTCACTATGGGAGAGAAAAGTCATGAGAGCCTGGCAGGTGTTGAGAGTCCTGGGTGGACCACATAGTAGCTAGCTGTAATTGCCTAAGTGTAATTACCTAAGTGTAGTTATAGGATGAGAGCTACGCTCGTGGTGTCCCGTCTTCCCAGCACTCTTTGTCATATAACGCTTTGAAACTACTGACGGTCTTGGCCTCCACCACCTTCTCACTTAACTTGTTCCAACCGTCTACCACTCTATTTGTGTAAGTATCTAGGAGCATGGCTCAGAAAGAAGCATTTACTTATGCTCAATACTCTAGTTTTCATAGCAGCAACATTACCATGCATTGTTTCAGGCATTCCTTTGAGAGTAAGAAAAACTCTGCACATGATCACTGTGGGGTTAGGGGCAGAAGAACAAACATGCTAAAAGGCTAATCGAGAGTGAAAGTCCAGGCGAGAGATCATTGTACTGCGGCAATATGCATGAACCAAAAAAAAAAAAAAAAACAGGTAGCAAAACTTATACAAATAAAGTAAACAAAAGCTATAAAAAAAAAGCTTACCTATTAGTACTAGCTGCATTCTGATTCTTTAGAGCTGACAAAACACTTGCCAGATCTGAAGAGATGTTGATGCTGTCCAAGTTGATGGCTGGGAAGGCACCCTTATGTGGTGGTGTTGTGGAAGGTGTGCCAGGACTATTCCCTTGCCTTCCTGAAGATGTGAAACTCCTACCTGATGGAGGTGTAGCAGAAACTTGACAAGGTAGTGGTGGTGTCCTACTTGGAGATAAATTGCTTGCCGGATGAGAGGAGATCTGAGAACAAATTCAGAATATTCAGACTGCATAGATCTCGAAACAATGGATATAAATTGTAGGTTTAGATTCAGGAACAATCTGGGTAGATACTGATTTGAAAGCAGGGGTGTTGATTTATGGAACAAATAACCAGGTAACATAAGACATGGAATGTTTCAAGTGAGACCAGAAGGCATGGCAAGATGTGCAGACTACCCCTGTTGAAATTAGAGGTGCAATAGGTACTCTGTGAGATAACTCTGTTAACATCAGAGTCCCAAAACTGTTCAACACACTTCCACTACACATAAGGGACATAAATGGCCCAACCCCTCACAGTGTTCAAGACACAACTTGATAAACACCTCCAAAGGATACCTGATCAACCAGGCTGTGACTCATACGTCAGGCTGCAAGGAGTCACATCCAACAGCCTGGTTGACCAGTCCACTAATGAGGAGGTCTGGTCGAGGAGCGGACCATGGGGACGCTAAGCCTCAGAATTATCGCAAAGTAAGGCACCTCATATGGGCCAATATGCCTTCTGAAGTTGTTTTAATGAAGAATGTAGTCAATGCTGGATTGCATTCCAAAACCATTAACTAACTTGTCTAAGAGAAATATCCTCATATTAAGATTTATGATGAAAAGTAAGAAATTATGAGTAAAATTACCTGTGATTGTGTTTTGGAAAGTGAGGGATTATCTGCATCTTCATCACTGGAGTACCAGTTAACATTACTGGCACTAGTTGATGCTTCGTCCATCCCTCCATCAACCAGCGAGTCATCTTGGTCATGGTGGACAGAGTGTTGCTGTTCAATCCGCTGGAATAGCTCCCGTTGCTTCTGAGGCATTCGTGCCGTCATGAAACCTCCGAGCTTTCTACTTGCACTTAACCCAGCCTGACTAGAATTGTCTGAATTAACATTAGTGTTAGAGCTAACATTGCCTCTATTGTTTGGACTGGTGTTACTGATGTTGCTGCTGCCTCCTGATGTGGACAGTTCACCATTAACCATCTCTTCATCTGTGGATTAAAGAATTTAATTTTTTTAAAATCATTAAACCATTAAACGTGGATATTTTGCAGACAATATTATAACAATTCTCTTGTTTTCATGATGTGCATATTTTTTTATTCAATGGTGGTATGCAAACTCAAAACACTGCAAAGGGATATGATATGAAATTATTGGTCACTAGAGTAAATGACAATCAACTGAGATGACATGACAATCAACTTAGATGACATGACAATCAACTGAGATGACATGACAATCAAATGATATGACATGACAATCAACTGAAATGAAAAAATTCAAATAGCTATGATATGAACATGTTGAAATGAGAAAATGGCTAGAAGAAAGGAGTTAAAAATAACCAATGAAATAGGACAGAACAAATAATCACATTGTTAAGTCATGGAGGAAAGTACACAAGGAGGATGGTAAAAAGTGGACAAATTCAATTTTATATGGATGAAATGTTGTAATTAATATTAAGTGGTGGTGGGTAGAAAAAAAGCAAGCAAAACAAAAAAGACAAAATTGAAGCCAACACAAAACTGTACATGCAATTGCAAGTGTAATCTTAACAGAATGCAGCATAAGGGACTGTACCCTAGTTATGAATTTTGTTTAAGATTTCATAATTTCAAAGGTTTAGCCATTTAAATTTGGTGTAAAATATTCTATATTTTTCACTTATTGCAAATATTAGAGCACATCTTTCTGCATACTTATGCAACCAAATAATATACTGTATAAATAATGCATTTTTAGTACTATTCTGTAAGGTATAATGATGGTAAAACTAGACAGTTTAGCTTTGATTACATATAAAAAGCACTTTTCTGAACAAAATATCCAGTTGATTCTTTAAGCCTGATTCTACTCACTTTTGGTTAGGCTTTGCTAAAGTCAAGACACACGCACATTCCACACTGGTGTGGAAGTGAACTTTTCAGACACTTCCCATTAGGTCATACTGATGCCAGGGAGACATTGGAGAACATTCAATATAGCCAAGAATGACGAAGACACAACTGTGCTTAAGATATACCCAAAAGCCTCTCTAGCCACAACTTTGGTAGCACAGATGGCCAAGTTCCCCTTTAACTACCTAACCACCCATTAAGACAATATTACCAACTACAACCAAATGCCCCTGCTTATGTTCCTCACTTGAGTGTGACCTGACAAGGGCGTTTCAAAAGATCCTCGCTGTGACTGGTCAATATGTTGACTTGGTTGATTGTACAGTATTTAGCTTTGCCCAGGAAAGACACATTGTCTAAAAGAACAACCAAGTGATCCAGCTCAGAACTATGATATATGGGTATGCCTATGCAGAATAGGGCCACAGCATTAAGACATCTGAGTATAATGGGCACCATATATCATTGTAGCAAGGTTTGTTTAGTGCCAATTCATTCTGATGCGCCCATTATATCAAGGCTGCAGGGTATATATTTAAATGTTGTACAATACTGTATAATGAAAAACTAGATATCTTACCTATACTAGCAATAAGCAGCATACTGTATTGCACAGTTACTCAAAGCAAAGTGGCAATATATTCCTGCTATAGGATTACTTTAGCAATAAATTACTTTTCCAAGTTACTTATTGTACTGCTCCTAGAGTTCATTATACCTTAAAAAGGCTTACAACTTTCAAGCAGAACGACATTCAGTATTGGTACCACAGGGGGCTAAAGCATACCTGTAGGGTCACAAGTTGCTTGGAAGTCAACTGAAGAATATTATCAATCAAGCCAAAATACAGAAAATAAAGATATCTTCTCGAGATCAAGCATGAAAGAGTCCTAAAGACACTTATTCACTAGGTTGCAGCACATTTTATGGCTCTACAGCTAACAACTACTTACTTGTGACTCAAGGTCCATACACTCATTACCACCTCACATACAGTCTGTTAGGTGTTGACTAATGTAGAACACCAACACTGTATTGTGTTATGCTCTAACCTAGCTATTCACAATACTATTCAGAAGTATTATCTCTCCTAAGGCTCTGGGACAATACTTCTGAATACTTGTTCCAGATTGCGCTAGTTTCCTCAAGGCTGAGACAGTTTTCCCATGAGGTTGCTGCTCTGGCCTTGTCTGGTAACAAGATAGGGTTCAACCAGTAATTAATATACCTGTTGTTAGCATGCAGTGTGACCTTGCTCAGATTCACTACCGTATAAGGGGGTGGAGTGGATTTGCTATTATGGAGCATTTTGTTTGCACTTTACAAACAAGATCCTTTTGCACATGAATTAGTAATGTCAATATTGCTGCATTCTCTAGTACTGGTATAATGTGGACTGTGTAAATTGTCTCGTAAGAGTGGGTGTGTAGACTTTGCGTCACATGGGGTGTTGCTATTTGATGGTAGATGTGTGTAGCTAATGTGTGCTATGATTGTTTGACAATCAGAGGTTTCCATTGGTAGGCACAAGAGTGACGTCCTTTGGCCTTTTCATTATCGCTGGGTTTACAAAATACTAAAACAACTTGTATGACCTAGCAGTAATGCTTTATCCCATGTGGCAAAAGAACATGTGCAGAAAATATATTTTTGCAAGCTAAAAGTATTACTGTACTTTGTAAAATACACAAAAAACAGCCAAGAAAAATTCATAAGCCTTTGATGCCAAATTATCTTCATACCAGTAATCCCTAAATGTGTGCAACAAATTCTGCCAGAATCATATACTGTAGGTTTAACAGAGCATGTTTGATCATCGTTTCAAACAGTATCGGAAGAAAACAATTTTTGTTTATTCTGATTCTAGTTTAGTTCCGTGCAAATGATATTTATAATGTACTCTACAATAAAATACAAATTATTGTCTATTTGAATAATTTTAGTAGGTTTCTTTTATATTATGCAACCTATAACATTATAAGAAGAGAAATTTGTTATCGTAAAAAGTCTTCCTTAAATAATGTATTTATTCAGATGTGATATGAGGCAAGTAGCCAAGCAATGATCCCGCTCCAAGAAATAAGCATGAAGAAGAAAAGCAGTTACTGTATTTCCAAATGTATGCATAAAGATGGAAAATATAATACAAATGCAGAAAAGGGAGGTGACAATGCAGCACTTTAAAAAAATACCAAACAAACCAATTGGTGCATGTACTTGCCAAACCTTGTAGTACAGTACAAACACACACACAGACACTTAGCACAATTCCCCTTATATTTATACTCTTTGAACAAATGTAAACACACCTTTTTGCATGTAATGGTAATCATCTACCCATTCATTGGTGAACTGTCGATATACACCCATTCCCTGTGGGCCAGTACCCTGGGGGTGCCATCCTGTTGGATCATTTCACTTTTAAAAACGTAATTACTGTAATGTGTTCACTCTATGTTCTATGTGATTATGGAATTAGAGTCTAGTAACTCACACTAAATAAACAGGTCAATTTATATTGACCTGTTTCAATTATGGAACCAATGTACAGTATAATGAATTAATAAATTTGGCAACTGATATACAGTAGTAATTAAAAAAAATTGAAATGAAATGAAAAAGCCTAAAAAGTGAGTAGACTGTAGTGTATGGAAAAGGTCCTCAATAATTCACTAGGTTGTACAAGAGAAGGAAGCCAATAGCACACATTGGTTTGCAAGCGAAGAAAATCAAATATTAAATGTGTGTGATGTGTGTACATTCAATTGCCTTAAATTACTTGCACATACTTTTAGTATAATGAAGTTAATAATTACTTATATATACACAGTATCTGAAGTGAAATATAATCAATACATGTATTTACATGAGCATATCTGAACTGCAACAAAGCCAATACTTCATCTATAGCAAGTATATTAGAGTACAGTATATCAATAATATATGTACTTGTTCAGAATAAGAATATGGAGCAAGTATATTACTGACATAATATACTTGCTACACATCCATAACACGATGCTCCGGTTCATGAACCTCCTAAAATTATAGTACAGTACTTATAGCAACTATTTACTCAAACGTACAAAAATGTACTGGGTATCACAAGTCGAGCCGGGGAGTGGAACTCCCAGAACCCTCTCCAGGTATGCTCCAGGTATGCTGGACCCCAAAATTTCATTTTTATATTACCGAATTAGCCCAAATAGAATTCTAATGAACTGAAAAGGTAATCCTGAATCTAATATACCTGTACTCTGATGCTCCATTCTGGTACTCCCTATGACAAGAGCCTACTTACTCCTGGCTAAGACTGGCCACAGTTTTGGCAGATCAAACATCTGTACCAATGCCTCCTGGTATGAAACCACTGGAAAATACTCAATCTGGCCCAGAGTGCAGTCAGGGATTACACTTACATAAAACTCAATAGCCTACCCCGGCACTGATTATCGATACAGGTACAGACAAGTACGCTAGCTAACTACTGAACTACTCTAGTTACTACCTCAAACTGCCATTACGTAGCAACACCAAACCAAAACAAACTACATGCTCCAGCCTCAACACATTCTTACTTGACTGACTCCAGCTACTGACTTTCCAGCTTGGCAATCCTCTGTGCTTACATCAATACTCTGATGTTTTATAAGCCCATATGTAACTGTGTCCAATACCTCTGCAAGGTTCACCAATGGTGCAACCAATGTGCATCCTAGAGCAAGCTTTCACCAAGATAACCATTTTCTCCTATGGCAGTGGTGAGCATTATGTATGTATAATATATTTATCACTGTACAAATTTGTTCTCTCAACATAATGTTCCAGGTGAGCCCTCCCCATAACCCTTTTACTCAGGCACTTCCATTTTAGTACCATACTTTTCTTTGGTTTTATGAGGCTTAAAAATAAATATTTGATTTTTGCTAATTTTTTACATCTATAGTAAGAAAATTATCTGCTCTTAGTTAATGTAACTCGATACCAAGCTGTAAATGTTTGCGATGTATCGATATCATTACAAATACAAGAAATAACCGAAATTGACAATTTCATCCCATTCCCTAGCACCAGCATGACACATCAGTAACAGTCTTAAATAGCTCCCTGATGCATCAGTGCAAAAATGTAAATAATCTGTCCTGACTGTGCTACATTGTAACCAGGGGTCAGTAGGATCTTGCCTTAATGGGAGCAAGTGAGTGTTCTGCTAAGCAAAGTGTTTCATATATACTCCGAGCCTGATATTCATCCAACAGTGATGATAAACAATCATGTCACATTTTAACAGTGTTATATTTCCACTGCAGGTGTATAAATTTTAACCTCCAGTAATAAGCATAATCTTGAGGACGTTTCTGAATCCAACAAACCAGCTCACAGAATACAAGGTACAGTGCTATTTCAATCTGTAATTCTCCCTACAAGAAGAAAATATAACACTAGATTTTCTGCTGTGCATGATACAATATCATGCACATGATTGATAAAATTCAGATTTATTGATAAAATTCAGTTTATCATAAACCATAATACATGATGAACAACAGACAAAAATACACAATACATAAATATCTTTAATCATGGACACATCTGTGCGCTGCTTCATGCATTCAAAGCAATGTTGCATGCAGGAACCTTAACTGTTTTAATGACAGTCTCCAGACAGTCGGGTGTTCAAAATCCAAGAAAATAATTTCAGAATATTTTATGATAATTCTGCAAAGTGATTTGGCTACTAGATAATGGAAAAACTCACAAGGTGCATCCTCTTAAGAAAATTAAGATGTGTGCAAGGAGACAGTATACTCAAGTTCGATAGCTACAGTATACAAACTGTGTGGAAGGACAATATGTATTCAGTAGGCTAATTATGGAATACACAGTGGGAAAGAAGATGCCTTCATATAAATCAAGTGAAAAGCACACACATTGCTCCAATATGCAGTAAACAAACACTTAGCACACACCGACACATATTGACCCTTGCCAATGTTAACACACACCTCTTCTGATAATACAGGAGCCATTTACCCATTCTTTGGAGAATTTATGAGGTGTTTTCATTCCTCTACAGCCATACTGCCAGGTGTATGGTCCTGTTGAATTATCTGACATTTAAAATTGTATTATAATACTGGTGTCCTTGTACTTATCATCACCACCACATTTTCTCACTTTCACAGAAAACAAGAGAGCATCAGAAGAAAAGAAAACCAGAGATTTCAAAGAAATTGCACCTGTTCAATCACCATATCTTACATTTTACACATCACCATCAAAAACTACCACCATTATACTCCAGTAAAGTATTCACAATAGCACCACAACTTCATCAGTAGTTGTACTGGTTACTCACACTTTATTGCTGCTTTAACACTACTAATACAATCAATGACTCAAATTTACTTATTTAAAATAAACTGACTTTTAACATTATATTTCTGGGTCATATCAAGGTTGTGCTGGACTGCTCTGGAAGATTTTCTGATTGTGTCCTTTCAGAGCATGATTGTGAGAGCAGGTTCAGGCTCCCTTTGTTGGCATATTGATTCCTCTTCCTCTTCAGGAAGTGGGTTTTGCCTCCTTGCTGAAATTCCTTCCATGCTTTGTTGAAGGTGGGCCTGTCTTTCCTTTGCTAGGGGCCGATATTCTGAGCACCACAGGTGTTTCTCCTTGGCTCCTATTGTGCTTTTGATGACTGGGTTTCTACTTCATGGTGGATTTGGTCTGCTGTTTTGTCTCCTGCAATTTTATCATGTGGTTGTTCTCTTGGTGGTAGTGATGGCTGACTTCTAATTTCATGTTAATTTTCTTTCATATGCCAGGTAAGTGTACAAGTCTACCTTTAATGTAGGAGCCTGAGCTGCAAGGGGTTTCTTGTGAGTTTCTTGGGGCTTGCCTTCTTCCTGTGGCCCTGTCTGACTTTGGTTTTCTGCTTTAGCAAGCCACCCTAATTTTGTTTTCCAATTGTCTATCTTCCTTGTAGGTGATGGTCTGTGTGGATAGTTAGCGCATGGAGCAACTGAGGATGCCATGCTTATATATTAGGCATTCATAGCAGTGAAATGCTCAATTAAAGTACAGCCCATCAGTTGCTCCTTTTCTCCTCCTTTAATTTTCGTTTTGCTGAGTGTGCTTTAGTGTCCTGGACCCGGATTCACCAAGCAGTTATGCAAGTACTTACGAACGTGTACATCTTTCCTCAATCTTTGACACCTTTGGTTGCATTTATTAAACAGTTTACAAGCATGAAAACTTTTCAATTAACTGTTGTTATTGTTATAAACAGTCTCATGGTGCTTTGGACCTCATGAACTCTATAATAATTGTAAACAAAGCTGCCAAAAATTGAGAAAAGACGGACAAGTTCGTAAGTGGCTGTGTAACTCCTTCTTGAATCTGGCCCCTGGGCTTTAAGTAAAGGCTACCAGCTCTTCAGACACAATAGTGGTGACCTGACTGCGAGCTGGTCATGGTTGGGTAGTAGCCAGTTGTTAACAGAGTGATAACTGGCTTTCCTTATATTTCCAACCAATGCTTGCAGGTGTTGAGAGGTTTATTCTATTCATTGGCATCATAGCAAGTGCTCTCTCTTGATAATGGATTGAGAAGGATTCTACATTTTCTTCCCTTCCCAATTACATGACAACAACACTATTTAAAATATTCTTTGCCACAGTGGGGTTAAATATCGACTAGGCAGGCATAAGTGCTGTGTCCTAGGTGGACACTGGTCCTGGATCAAGAAGCAACAAAGAGATCACTGAAAAGGAAGCATTTCAATACTTTCATGCTTTATAATTTTATATTGCAATTTCTTCTTCTGGAAGGAGCTCAGAAATCAGGCTTTGAGTACTCTAATAGGAAAAACATTTCTGATCAAGTCAGTCTGTTACGTCCAGGATAGCCCTTCCGTCCCTTCTTTCTTGAACTTAGGCAAATTGCATGAAGACTCAGTTCATTTTGGAAGTAAATAATCAAAATATCTTATGTTTCTGGGATGCTACTATCTCATGGCAATAAAGTGAACGAGCTGGGTGAAAAACTGACAGTTATTGTTTGGAAGGGCTACAAGGTCTTCATTATCTGCTACCTGATGGTCAATTCAAGCGGGTCTGTACATTTTCCAGTGTCTCCATAGCATCATTATGACCTGGTTATCTTGAAAGGTTATCTTGAGATGATTTCGGGCTTAGTGTCCCTGCGGCCCGGTCCTCGACCAGGCCTCCACCCCCAGGAAGCAGCCCGTGACAGGTGACTAACTCCTAGGTAACAGGGGCATCAGGGTGAAAGAAACTCTGCCCATTGTTTCTTGCCAGCGCCTGGGATCGAGCCTGGGACCACAGGATCACGTGTCCAGTGTTCTGTACGCTCAGCCACCGGCTTCGCTGGTGGGACAGTTCGAAATGATCCCTGCTGTGCAGATGCCGATTTGATTATCAACTTCTGACTAAATTTAAGACACATCATGGAGTCAAAAGATGCTTGTCCTTAGGGAGCACCAAGTGACTATCAGAAGTGCTTGTTATTTAACTCAAAACTTAATTTTTGTGATATTTTGATATAGTTATACAGTACTGTACAGAAATAACTAAGCAGACATATGTAACTAATGATAATTATCATCATTATTCACAATTATCCAAGAGAAAATAATACAAGACAATAAAGAGAATTTCAGGCTCAATGTTCAGTGACTCAAACTCAAAGGAAGGTGTCGGACCTCAGCCCACTAAAAAATATTGATTAAGATTCTCAGTGAAATTAAAATTTCCTTGCAATGTTAAAGCTGAACATTTAAGTAACACTGTGTTGGTTCTATGTACCTAAAAATGATAAAATACTATATAAAGTAAAGCACAATAGAGGAACCTTTTTAGATGAACTGCAACCTCAAATGGAAAATTAGTGAACATGCAAGGGTTCTACTGTAATAAATGTCCAGAAGCCAAATATGTGTATACTAAAATGATGATAGTTGACAAATTTGAGCACATGCAGTAGATTGTTCTATAATGTTATTTGATTTCAGGCTAAATATTCATACAGTACTGTATAGCAATACAATGGTAAGTGGCAAATATATTAACATGCAAGAATTTATTGTGATAACTCATCACAGACCATATACTATACTGTACATGTATATACTTGTAACAGTAAAATATTTCTCCCATTATGTTAATAACTTTTCACTAAACAGCAGCCCACACAAACACAAACATTTTATCTGAAAATGATGATAACGGATCTTTGCCTGTCAGTTTTATCAATTCCAAGTAAAATTGGATAAATCTACCGGATTTAATTAACGGCACCTACTTTGTGGTGGGGTTCGCATCTGTTTGGAGGGCGACCTGAGTGTGCTATCGTCTAGTTTGTGGTGTGTTGCCTTAAATGTCTGCCGATGTTCGGGGCTCATCACACGGTCTGCTCCCGACGGTTCACCCAGTTCATTTTTCTGCATGTTCTTTATCCGTGCTTCTTGCTTCTTCCCCAGAAGTTTTATTGCTTTGTCAACATCTATTTGTACCAAAATATAGAAATTAGAAAAAGTTTGAATTAAAAAATGCTTACTAATCTAATACTATTTATAGCAAACTTATAAAACTTTGATTATAATCATTTTGTAAGAACATTCCTTAATAATTTAAATAACTTTTATGAACTGTTCAACATATTTTTCTTCAAACATTTTATTTAACCCCTGCACCGCACACCTGTTTCATGTGCAGTGAAACATGAAATAAGATTTGAATTATTAAACTTCGTGGTACAGTTGTTAATGAATTATTAACATTAGCTGAAATTTAAAAAAACAAATAGAAAAATTTCAAAATATTGCCAAACTCAAAAATTTTCATATCAAATCACAGAGTAAAAAGTATTAAAAAATTAAAACATTGCTAAATTTAAAAACAATTTGCAGTGCACATCAAGTGTGCACTGCACACTTTGCCATGTGCAATGCAGTGGTTAATACTACAGTATATGTAGAACAAAAAGTGAGTGGCTCATCAAACACTCCTTGACAACTGTTCAATTGCAGAAAAAATACCGTCTACACTCACATTTAAAACCTCTGCCTTTTATTTCCATAACCCCAGCCATATTTTCAACATCCATTGGAGTTCCTTTGCGATGTTCCTCAGTAATTGCCACCACAAGTTGAGCAGCTTCTTTAGTTAAACGAGGAAAGTCACCCAGTATGTCTTTGGGGGCTAGTTCTATATGCTGGAAAAAAAAAAACTTAATTAGATAAATTACTTAGATCTCCTAAAAGAAAACCTTGGATAAAATAAAGTTTTAGTTGGCACAACACAGCTTTAAAGAAGGAAAAACATGCTTAACAAACCTGATTAAATTCTATGACAGGGTGACCAAAATAACACAAGATAAGGATGAATGGGTATACTGCATCTTCCTAGATTGCTAAAAAGCCTTTGATAAAGCTCCACACAAAAGACTAATACATAAGATGGAAAGACAAGCAGGGACAACAAGAAATCCACAAGGACAGGGCACAAGAATACTTGACAGACAGGAAACAAAAGATCAGTGATGATATGTCAGCCTGGAGAAGAGCAGAAAGTGGTGTTCCACAGGGTTGTCCAATGACCACTACTCTTTTAAATTTTTGTAAATGACCTTGCAGGACTGAGCTCGTACACGTTGATGATTGTAGATGATGCAAAGTTAATAAGGAGAGTAAGAACTGAGGAGGACTGTAGGGTACTGCAAGATGACCTCGACAAACTTCAAGAGTGGGCAGATAAATGGCTGCTGGAATTCAAACTACATAGTGCAAAATAATGAATAAGGGTAAGAGAGATAGGAGACCTGTATTTAACTATACCATAAGGAAAAGGCAAGAAACAATAAGAGAAAAAGGCTTGGGAGTAGACATAATCTCAACACTAACACCATGTGAAAAGGATAATATCAGAGCATATCGGAAGTTTGCAAACACAAGAATGTAATTTAAGAATCTAAACAAGGAGGCTTTCACGTCCATACACACTGCCTATTGTATATGAGACCATAACTTGAGTATACAGCTCTAGCATGGAACCCCATGCCTTGTGAAGCATAAACAGAAGCACACTTCACCAACCTTAAGGAGAACACTGCGAGCCGCTTCAGAAAGACGATCGTGGCTGAACTTGCATTTATCAGCAGACTTGCACTTGACACCCGTGTGATAATGTTTACATGGAAAGTCTTTGTGCATATACAGACATTTATCCTTCTTTGCACAACAGTTCATCATATAAAATTTGCAGAGTTCCATCTTTCGTTGTGGCTGTACATCATGCGAGTATGGACATCCTTTTCCCTGTGGATATTTAAAGTGAACAATCACATCTTTCATTTGAGTGAACACATGGCAAACAGATAATGCATAAAATTATATCAAAAGGTTTCAAGCAAAAATAAATATGTTTGATTTTCAAATACTGTACTTTGTATTTCCTAACTTAGGGCCCATCAGTCATTCCCGTAGCCAGAGCTCATATGGTTTACCCAGAACATCATTAACAAGTTCAATAGACTTAACCCCATTATGACAAGACAATCCACCATTAATCAACCGACTCTCTGAAATAAAAGACACATCCCACACTTAACAATCCCTCCAAGCAATAATTGTAAGCCCTAAGAACACCAATTATCACTGCAACTATTGCCACTAGGCCAAAATTATTCCAACCACTGCCTGATGGCATAGCCAGTCACTGCAACAAAGCCAGGGAAGCTAGCAACCCTCAAATAACATATTGCATCCACCCTGTTCTCTTGCAAGTCATGTAGTGATATTTATGTATATGTAGTATGTAGTGATATTTTGGCCAGGAGGTTCTGGGGGATCAAACTGTACTTTACAGCCATGTACAGTACAGTATGTACTGGCTGTTTCTCATCCATGCAGGCACTCAATCACTCTTGGCTGCGTCTTTGCTAGCTTCTGCATAGCAGTTTGTCGTGTAGTTTTGTTTTAATGGTGCCAGTTGCAGAGCAATAATGGGTGTTCTTTAGGTTTATAATTTTTTATTGGCGGGGGGATATTGAGTGCTTGAGTCTTCTGTATAGTAATTTAGTATGAAGTGTAATGCATTTGTATAGCACATATGCCTCTAACTGGCATACATTCATTGTAGTTATTCATGCAATGGATCAGGTAAATGAGCCTAAAGGTATCAGTTTACAGAGGCCTGTTTAAGGTTTTAAACTTATTATAAAATACAAAAATCGACAAGAGCTTAAAAATTGAATAAAGTGATAACATGTAATTGGCAACAACAGTACAGTATATTCTTCTTTTATTAACATGTGACTCAAAGAATATTTTGTCATACAATACAAAGTAAATAAAGTCTTACTCTTTGACAACTGCCCTGCATGTAATACATGC
This sequence comes from Procambarus clarkii, assembly GCF_040958095.1. Lineage (NCBI taxonomy): Eukaryota > Metazoa > Arthropoda > Malacostraca > Decapoda > Cambaridae > Procambarus > Procambarus clarkii. The sequence continues at coordinate 25,161,505 of NC_091196.1, forward strand.
ATATGGCTTCATTTTTGCGAGAAGGGGATCTGGACCGAGAACGAGACCTCCTGAATCTTCTGTTAAGGCGTCTCTGTCTCCGTCCATGGCGGTCATGTGCCTCAGAATCCGAGCCAGATTCAAACGAGTCATAATCTGTACAGGAAGAGTATATAAATACATAAAAAGAGCTATGATTCTACCACTGTATACAAATAAAAAAAAGAATGTAGTGTGTGTAAGAATTATAGAGGTATTAGTTACCCAAGTGTGCTATAGTGAGGAATGTGTATAGCAGAATAGTGATCGGAAAAGTAGGGAAAATTTAGAAATTGATCAGTGGGTTAACAAGGTGGGTTATACATTTAATTTAGATGGGAGGATAAAATATCTGAGGCCTAGTTCATTTTGTAATTATGGTTATTATATGTAACCCACTCTCTTTATTGTCCTCAGTACTCTCAAAGCCAACATACCTGACATGGGTCGTCCCCTAAACATGCCATGCGGAGCACCAAAGGGTCCAGAGGGTGGAGGAAAAGTCATCATGCCAGGTGGTGGGGAACGCCCTCTCAAGATCATTTCCTGCTGCAGCATAGCATCAAAGCCCATGTTGCTGTCAAATGCAGGCGGCCCCATCATTTTACGGTGAAGGAACGGCTTTAAAAAAGCAAAAATATTACATTTATTATGAAAAATAACAAGAAAAGTGATTTTACACTAGAACAAGATACTTTTAAAACTAGATGTTCTGATCTTGTGTTAAAATTCAATATGTAGTACAGCATATAATTATGCATACTTTAGTCAATTTATAAGCTTGGTGATAGTTTTGTTGCAAATTTGAGTGTGTAAATTATCTCTCGTTCTTGCTCCTCCATTGTCATGAGTGCCAACATGAGTACAAAGACAATGAGGATGACTACAGATGAAGGAACAAGAATCAATTTAGATGCCTTTGGTTGGTCACAAGGAAGACTGCTGCAGAAGGTGTTGGAACAAGATGACAGGAGTAGAATAAAATAGGCATTACTGATTTTTGGTAGTACAGTACTCCTAAAAGTTTGAAGGTGATACTCAGTGACATTCTCTAGATATCAGAGACATCAAAAATTTTAAAAATAACAGAATGCCTTATTATTTTTTTTTTTAAACTAAAAGAAATTTTTAAAATATCTAAAGAACAAATAAAAATAGGAGACTTGACAAAGATAGAACCTGCAAGGTCAACACACAGAAAATATGTTTTGTCCAACAATTCATATGAGATTTGTAATCAAAAGCTTATTAATCAGAGAGATGTAAACTTGCGAATGCTAGGAAATAATGCACTGTGCAAGGACAGAGCACAAGACGAGTCTTGTAACACGTTCTCATTACTCAAAGAGTTAATAAAAGCATAAACTAATAATGTGATGACATACTGGCTTCACCATCGGAGGTGACTCGTCCTCGTCTTCCTCATCACTACTTATGTGCTTCTTCTTTTTCTTCTTCTTCTTCCTCTTCTCTCTTTCTTCATCTTCCTCCTTATGTTTTCTCTTCTTTTCGTCCTTACTCTGCCGGAGGCAACAATGAGCATAACAGAACTGTACTACAATTTTATTATTGTTATCAAGACTGAAAACTTTAATCTGTTATATTACCTTCCTCATAAAATAACTGGGTGAAATATCAAAATATGAACAGTACAAATTTACCCACTTTTAAACTTGTCATTAGCGTTCATCTATATTTATATATGATACTCTTATTTGTTCTTTACCCAATCCATCATTCATTCACACACTCTCCTACTGTCACGTCTTTCTCATCCCTTCTTTCCTCCCTCTTACCTCTCTCCTCTCTCTCTTCCCCTCCTCTCTGGCCTCTGTATCTGCAGCAAGAGCAGCAATTGGATTTGCTTCATGGTGTTCCTCCTCAGTGTTTGTCTTGGTCTGCTCCCTTTGCTTCTCTTGTTGCACCAGCTGGGGAGAGACAGGGGTGAGCTGGTTCTTGTAAGCATCCTCACCACCCTCATCTTCCTCCAGCTCTCCTTCCTCTAGCTCACCCTCCTCTTTCTCCTCCTCTTCTACCGACTTCAACTGACTCTCCTCCATAGTGCTGTGAATGGCAAACAAAATTTGGTATGGATAAAATAGGGAGGAAAAATGTAAAAATACATTTTATGTGCAATGCTGATGGAGTAGTCTATCATGCATGGGTCAATGTGACATACTGTCTAGAGAACATCAGGGCAAGGCAACACACCAGCAGCCTGCTGTGTATTCTTTTAGGTAACGGAAATAGATCCTTTGTTAACACAAAATGAACATGAAGTGAATTATCCTAGGTTAACATCTAATGCACAGAAATCTTCAATACTTGTGAAGGAGTATAAATAAAAATATTTTAGAAAAACACAAAATCATTTTGTTATGACAAGAGTGCATACTTATGCCCTTCAATCTTAGCAGTGTTGTTTCTTAAGCAACATCCATACAGTTCAGCATGTATAGTATCAGTATGAATATCTAATAAAAATTAATCAATTTAATCCTTGCAACATGCACAACATTCCCTCTAAATTTCATTCTGATTTGCTCCTCGATTTTCAAGTTACACATTTTCATGTAATACACAGTCATGAGCATACATATGTTTGTCATACAAGTGTCAGAGTACTGTATGATAAAGTGGCTTGACAGGGTGTTGGAAAGTGATGCAATATTCATTATAGTCTTATGTCAAATGAACTAGACTAGGGGATGGGCTAGGCGAGACTAGTTGTATAAAAGGATGAAATGTCCATTTCAGTGTTTTAATTATTACAGTACTGTGTATATATGATAAAATCAAAAGAATTAGTCATCACATAAATTGCTCCTTAGCCTAAAAGTTAGGTCTGCCTCAAAAAGTACAAAATTAAGACTGAAATAGCTTAGAAGTTGACTACAATACCAGTCCCATATTTGATTGAATGTTGTCCCATATTTGTTGGGACATGGTTATAGTGATAAGATGGAGGGAGCTGAACATAATGACACTGGAAGAAACTAGAGATAAAGAAGACATGATCCAGACATGAAAAGCCTCAGGAAAGCAATTAATAAAATAGACAGGAGGTCAAGTTCAAATAAGTTTATTGAGACAATACGATACAGCTCAAAAGGATAGAGTAGCTTAGGCTATTTCTACCCTCCCAATAGGTTGAGCATAAAGCCACTGTGTGGAAGCATTTCTTCAGTTTAAGTCCAGTACAAAACGTGGAATGAATTTAAAGGGGGGAAATATCAGAGGCTTCCTATATCCTTTGTTCTTAAAGTGTATGACAAGAAATAAAGTGGCTGGGAGTCAAGGCACTTGATAACCAAGTGGAAAGGCTAGGGCCAGGTCCTGCATACTACTAAGAACAAATAAACAAAGCACACACAACATTGCTAAGATTGGAGGATAATGTATGCACACTTAATAAAAAAAATTGTTTTCCTATTTTTCAGTTTTTCCTATATCCTATTAGGCTATCCGGTATTTCCTATACTATTTTTATTTATATTAAAATTTCACGTGTATTCAAGATGACTGTATTCCCACATCTTTGATACGTGACAGATACTATGGACTAAATCAAGTTGAGAGATAAGCTTGCTTATCTGTAGTACATGCCACCACTCGTGTACATCATGGTAGAGGCACGCCAGTACCCTCACGTACTAACATGATGAACAACGACCGATACCTTATACGAATAATATATACATAAAATGTATTAATAATTAAATACATCGGAGACTAGTGACAAACAGGACAGCGAATGAAATGAGAAATTATGCGAAGGAATGAAAGTTTGCCTTAAAAAGGGAAATTTATTGGGCATGTAGGCAGGTTCGTTCAGGAATGTGTATATATATATATATATATTAGCCTATTGCTATCAACCCTGAAACAGTAACGCTATAACAAAACACTTCAGTTGGTCTCGAAATCAACTGAAAACCACTAAGGTACGGCCGTCAGTGACGTCACCTGTCATGCTGCCCGCTGCACGGTCGTGCGCTAATGCGCAGTTGCGTCTAATATGTAAGGCGTCTGTGAACGCTGCATATAGTACCATAAGCATCGATCCCTGAACGCTGTTCGCGAAATAAGGATATGATCATATTAATCACCACCCTAACGTGCACCACCTGAACAATCACCACCCTAGCCTGCACCACCTGAACAATCACCACCCCAGCCCGCACCACCTAAACAATCACCACCCTAGCCTGCACCACCTGAACAATCACCACCCCAGCCCGCACCACCTGAACAATCACCACCCCAGCCCGCACCACCTAAACAATCACCACCCCAGCCCGCACCACCTGAACAATCACCACCCCAGCCCGCACCACCTGAACAATCACCACCCTAACTCGCACCACCTGAACAATCACCACCCCAGCCGGCACCACCTGAACAATCACCACCCCAGCCCGCACCACCTGAACAATCACCACCCCAGCCCGCACCACCTGAACAATCACCACCCTAACCTGCACCACCTGAACAATCACCACCCCAGCCCGCACCACCTGAACAATCACCACCCCAGCCCGCACCACCTGAACAATCACCACCCCAGTCCGCACCACCTGAACAATCACCACCCCAGCCCGCACCACCTGAACAATCACCACCCCAGCCCGCACCACCTGAACAATCACCACCCTAACTCGCACCACCTGAACAATCACCACCCCAGCCGGCACCACCTGAACAATCACCACCCCAGCCCGCACCACCTGAACAATCACCACCCCAGCCCGCACCACCTGAACAATCACCACCCCAGCCGGCACCACCTGAACAATCACCACCCCAGCCCGCACCACCTGAACAATCACCACCCCAGCCCGCACCACCTGAACAATCACCACCCCAGCCCGCACCACCTGAACAATCACCACCCTAACTCGCACCACCTGAACAATCACCACCCCAGCCGGCACCACCTGAACAATCACCACCCCAGCCCGCACCACCTGAACAATCACCACCCCAGCCCGCACCACCTGAACAATCACCACCCCAGCCCGCACCACCTGAACAATCACCACCCCAGCCCGCACCACCTGAACAATCACCACCCCAGCCCGCACCACCTGAACAATCACCACCCCAGCCCGCACCACCTGAACAATCACCACCCCAGCCTGTACCACCTGAACAATCACCACCCCAGCCCGCACCACCTGAACAATCACCACCCCAGCCCGCACCACCTGAACAATCACCACCCCAGCCCGCACCACCTGAACAATCCCCACCCCAGCCTGTACCACCTGAACAATCACCACCCCAGCCCGCACCACCTGAACAATCACCACCCCCAGCCTGTACCACCTGAACAATCACCACCCCAGCCCGCACCACCTGAACAATCCCCACCCCAGCCTGTACCACCTGAACAATCACCACCCCAGCCCGCACCACCTGAACAATCACCACCCCAGCCTGTACCACCTGAACAATCACCACCCCAGCCCGCACCACCTGAACAATCACCACCCCAGCCCGCACCACAGAGCCCTGCAGGTGGGAAGACATGTAACACTTTTAATAACACTCAAGGAATCTTACGTCTATAACGTTATCCGGTAATTGATTCGACAACCCTGTTACCGAACTAGTATTTATCCATGTCTTTCCTAAATTTAAACTTATCCAATTTATATCCATTGTTTCGTGTTCTATCGTGTTGGTACATTTAATACCTTATTTACATCCCTTTTGTTATGTCCATTCATACACGTGAACACTTCAATCGTGGAAACTGAATGGTAGTACCTATGCTCCGCATGATATACATATTAATCTGAATTTACATGAAGGCCCCTTACACTCTTGTGGCCTCGACGAAGACACAAAGCCGCCAGCTTATCAAAGGTCCCCCAATTTATCCAACTTGATAAAATTATCAGAACATACTGGGGGACCAACCAGCTTCCTGTCCACGTCTAAGTCACCAGTAAGATGGTGGCCCTCTGGTAAATTCAAGTAAATAAGTACTGTGAGATCTCTCATCGATTATTTTGCACTTGTCATTTCTTGTTTTAGTACAGGGGCCAGATTCACGAAAGCACTTACGCAAACACTTACGAACGTGTACATCTTTCCTCAATCTTTGACGGCTTTGGTTACATTTATTAAACAGTTTACAAGCATGAAAACTTCCCAATCAACTGTTGTTATTGTTATAAACAGCCTCCTGATGCTTCGGAGCTCATTAACTGTTTAATAATTGGAAACAAAGCCGCCAAAGATTGAAAAAAGATGTACAGGTTCGTAAGTGCTTTCGTGAATCTGGTCCCAGGTAGATTAAACAAGGTGAAGGTACAAAAATGAACCATATGAATAATTTTGGGATGCCTATGATTGCGATAATGAGGGTGGAATTGAACTCGCATAGTACTGGGGATAGAGTATCGGAGGTAAAATGTAGCTTCGGCTATTAGACTAATGAGAGATAGGGGAAGCGAATGAATTTAATTCATTTCATTTACCTGGGTTCTAAGAGACTCGAACCGCGGACCCCCACGCTTGTGAAGCCGAAGATCTATTGACCGAGCTATTGAATGGTCCATTCTACTTAATTAACCCATTCAGTTCAAAGGGAGGGAAGAAATGAACAATGTAGTTTAAAGTATAAATAGAGGATACATAAGATAACTTTATTTTGTTACAAAGCATGATGTTCAGCTAGGTAATGATGACAGAATTACAAGATACAGTATCAGCTGGATGGCACTGAAATTACGGAGTCTGATTGTGAATTTAATAAAAAATAGATCAATGTATATACGTTGGAAATGAGAAATTCTTCAGAGGTGAAGAATTAGGTATAATATGACAGTAGGATACAATTGGATGAATCGACATAATATGGAGGGAGGGAGAGGACGGGACATTACGACTATATAGCACTTGTAAGGGATCAGGATTAGAATTTGGGATGGGACGGGGGAAGAAGGAATGGTGCCCAACCACTGGGACGGTCGGGGATTGAACGCCGACCTGCATGAGGCGAGACCGTCGCTCTACCGTCCAGCCCTAGTGATTGTGGATATTAATAGCGTATTAAATATATCAACACGAAACGTATATAAAGATAAAAACTCGGTCAATTGTGCTTCGGCCACACACGCGTGGGGTCCACGGGTCGAGTCTCCAAGAGCCCGGAAGTAAATTAGATAAGTTTAGATTTGGGAAAGATACCGCTTTGGAATCGGGGTTGATGATTTATGGAACAGATTACCGGGTAACATAATTAACGTGGGTGGCTTAATCTTTATCAATAAATCGTCTTAGTCTACTGCAGTCTTGAAAATGTGTTGAATCGCGAAAGTGCTCGGAGTATTTTTTGTTTCACTTGGCTATGTAGATACTTATGCATGATTGTATTCGAAAAACACCTAAATTAAACAATCTCCTTGTTTTATTATGATGTTCAGGTAACTAAAGCCGGAAAAGCATGACATGGAGTTTTGAACACACTAACCTTGGCACCGTAGACATTGTTACTGAACACTGCTGAACTGACAATGTGTCTTCAACGCAATCTGAACTTTATGCTGCATTAGCAAGCTTAAAGAAAGTGGTTAAGAGTAGTAAAGATGTCTGATTATTTTATTGATAGAGAGACGTTAAAGTCATTAGAGTATAGAAGACCAGTATATTGGTCTTCTACTCCCACATATTGCATATGGGGGACGAGTGTAGCGTACATAAGCATGAACTCGTCCTTCATATATAGCAGGGGAACGTCTACATGAAAGGATTTTGTGTACATGTAATTAATATTAAAATAAATATTACTGGCTATACGGTGATGTCTGTGAAAAATGGAATACAAATTACGTACTAAGCAACACAAACACGCTAGGTTTAACCCATTTCCTGAAATTATAGTATGTGTTATAACTATGTGGACAGTCGTGTAAATAAAATTATAGCGTATGGACAAATAGAATTTTGTACTAATAATTCTATAGTCCGGAACAGGCTAAAAACCAAACTTAAATATTCTTATAAATAGCACATATATGTACTATATTAGACCTCTGATAGCGTGATTAACCTTAGGATGCAGACGATGAGTCAAAATAACACGGCTTAAGTAAAATAACACACACATATGAAGACTAAACCACACACCAGAAAATGAGACGATTTCGGTCCGTTCTGGACCATTATCAAGTCAATTGTGATGATATGAGGTTGTTGTTTATTGTGTTGAGACGAGGGAGGCACGGGCATTAAGGCAAGAGAGAGGTGAGGAGGAGGAAATCTTAGAAGGTAAAAGCAAGGCGAAGAGTACGGATGGGGTCTCGCAGCGCACCGCTCCTGTGCCAGGTAGGTTACGGGCTCACCATAGCCCGTGCTACTTGGAACTGGTTCTGAGTAG
>NC_091196.1:25177411-25319911 GCF_040958095.1 Procambarus clarkii
TGCGTGGTGGAACTGGTGGATAAATAGTATAATACGCAACTACGCATCCCAGGAGGGTAAACTCTTTCTATGTATACCTTGGTGCACGAAACGAATGAAACACGGACGCAACTTTCTGACTTCCCCTCTGTGTTTGAGTCAAGGAATGTGTTAATGATTTGTTATTTATAGCCTCGGCCTACACTCTCTCATCGTCTTAGCTTCATACAATGCAAATATATTTCCAGCAGATATATTTCAGCACAAATATTCATTGTTTGATAGAGAAACACTGTCGAGGTGCATTTCTGAACCTATATATATACATGCACGCGATGTAATTATATATAACTTTTCCACCACCACCCACAGCGGATGTGTATAATAATCCCGTTGTCTATGGGCGGGGGACACGAAGCCTGTACTTGGCTTATCGAGGTCCTCCAACACCAACTACTGCGCCTTTCCCCAAGATGTAACATTCGCCGAACCTCTGTGTACCTCTTTTGCTAGGTGAACAGAAGCATCAGGGGAGAGGAAACGTTGCCCAATCATTTCTGCCTTGCCCTAAATCCATCATTAACTCCCACCCTTCAAAATGCGGGTGGAGTTAAGCTGGCGTTCTTCCCAGCTTACCTTCTGAACCTGGCTGTCTCTTAGTCTCAAGTCTAGTTTTCCCATGCAACCATCTCCCAAGGAGGGTTAATGGGCGTCACTCATCCTGCTCAGTAGCACCCATATGTACTACTTCACCGTATTAGGCCTACCTAGGTAGAGCCCTTTAGCCCATACCTGTCGATGATTCCGAGGATCAACGTCCCCCACGGTCCAATCTCTGACCAGGCCTCCTGGTTACTGGTTTGATCAACCAGGCTGTTCACGGCTGCTCACAGCCTGGTTATTTAGGTATCCTTTGAGGATGTATGATGTCCTAGTTTTGAACACCTGCAAGAGGTTGGCCCATTATATCCAGTATGTGTTAAGTGATAGTGCTGGAAAGTCTTGGGAAAGGGGGGGCCCTTTGGTGTTGACAGCTCTCTCTCAGCGTGCCTATTGCACCTGTTTTTCAATAGTGCTATTTTGCACATAAGATGCAATATACTGGTCTCATGTGATGTTATTTCTGTGTGCAGATTTGTAACCAGTCCTTCTAATATTTTCCAAGTGTAAATTATTTTCTCTCTCTCTTGCCTCCGCTCTGAGAAATGCAGATTTAAAATTTATAAGCAGTTTAATAATATAAATGTTTTATTGAAAGTATTCTAGCAGCAAATATCTTTGCATGGTCTCCAGCTCAGCACTTTTCTCCAGCTCTGAATAGAACTGTTGGTGTGCAACAATATTCCACTCTCTATAGAGAGCACTACTATAGTGTCCTCATTGGTGTGGTATCTCTTGTTTGAAAGGTTCTTGTCCAAGCTGTCATCAGGTTGCAGGTGTGATAGCTACTTTGTTGTGTTCTTTAAATAGTGCAGTGCCTGTATAATATCCTGTGGAACAATTGAGGGACCTTTGACAAGCAGCCAGCTTCCTGTCCCTGTCGAGATCACTAAAGAGATTGTGACCCCTCAGGTAAATTCAAGTAAATAAGTTATGTAAGCAATCCCTGCCCACCTACTACTGTTTCTTTATATGTGGATGCAACAGCACAAACACCATGGTCATATATACATCAACCAATGTATCCAATACTTCTCAGTGAAAAGGACAGAGTTTACCCTAAAGTATATATACAGTACTGTACTTGCTAGTTGATCAGTATAAGCTCGAGTTGCATTTTTCCCCTATTAATAACCCTCCCGCAGTTGAACAAATTGCACACAGAAATCACAATAGCGTGATGCATCAAATGAACAAATCCACAAGGGTTTTGTGTAATGTAGATCCACACTACACAAGATCCACACATGGATCTTGTGTAGTGTAGTGTAACCTCCCGCAGTTGTTAGATCTAAAGCTCAGTACCAAACCAATTATTAACAATACCCAGCTCCTCATAGCATATGCAAATATTAGATGAACTCATAGCTAGTTTTTCTACACACTCTGTAATCCTTCATATAGAAGACATTAGGAGCACATTGCTGTATCTAAACTTCTAAATAAACAAAAAATGCTTAGCACCTGAAATTACTTTTTCTACAGCAGTATTTCTACACTGAACATGTATTTATTTATAAACACAAGTCGTTGTATTTTAAGGTTTATTATACACAAATAGTTACAAATAAAGATAAATATTAACATGTCCTTGGCAATTATGGATCTTGGATGCTGCATAGCTCAATTAATATGGACAAAATGAAGATGGTGTAGGGAGAGAATCTGTAATAGCAAAAATATGTCTAGGATACAAGTACAGTACATACAGTACTGTACTTGTGTTGCAGAATCGAAAGCATGGAAGAAGGGTATCACTTAGACCACTACCAGAAACTGTGCTCTATTAAGACATTTGAAATACTGTATATGTAGTACAATATATTATTATACCTGTATAATAATTATTATATTGTATCCCACATTGAGTTAAGCAAACACTTATTTTGTCAGATATACTCTTTTTTTTTTAATCAGGCCTCCAAGTCAAATTTATTAAAATGTATAAAAGACTGCCACACTGAAGTGCAGGAAAAAGTAGATGGCAGTTCTTGGATCTCTTGTTAAGTGTTTTGATGAGCTTTGAATCCCAGGAGCCAAAGGTCTCGGATGTAACAAGGACAAGTTGTACTAATAGTTTGTTCTTTTAACTTAAGGATCTTGACTTTACTTAAATATCCTTTGGGTGGCAACATTAGTCATTGTAGATAGCAGCATAGATTGATAAGCATGTGTAATCTTATCCTTTCAACCAACAGAAATGGCAGAATAGGAGAACATAAGGAAACTAGTTATTAGTAATTATAAATAATTACCTCCTCCATTTGTCATTATGTTCCTCTACATACAAAGATGCCTTTTATACACTGTATTTTAATCATACTGTATCTTTCTCATGTCACTGACCTCATTAAGAGTATCCTCATCAGGTATTTCAAACATTAAAATGTGAAAACAAGGTCAAGTCCTTGAAAGAGTGAAAGGTTTGTGTGTTGAGAGTGCCACCTTCTGAATCTTCTGCTGTAGTTCCTCCCTTTTGGGAAGCTCCTGGGAGGAAGTAGAGCATTACGGTTAATAGATGGAGAGAGCTTACAAAGGAATTCTGGCACCATTTGGGGAAGAATTTCACATACTGGATTGACTGGCACATCAATGATAAGCAGAATGATTGCAAATTCCTGTTATTGAGAAACAATTAAGGCGGCTATACTATGCCTCAAGCTCTTAGTAAACGTGTATAACTCGGAAAGTGAAATACACTCAGGAAATTTATCAATCTTGTCCATGCACTTGGAGCAAAATTACTCGTTATGTATTAAAATATAGTGAAATTGGACTATACAAAATGTATAAAAATTCACAGTAATAACGAATATGCTTGAAAATGGCATAGTGCAATAGTCATTCACTGAAAGTAACAATGCTATTTATAAATTAAATTGAATACATTGACATGCTTTTATATATTATATAAACCCCTTCAAAAGTTTTGTTTACTGTGATGACTAACTGGTGACTTAACCTGTTGCCAACTACAAGCTGCACTCTTGAAGGTAAACATATTACCAAATAATTACCAAATAATGTGAAGGTAAACATATGTACCCAAACTGGTATATTAAAACAAGTGTATGAAAATGAAGTTTATTTACCTCTTTAATATAAATGTAAAATGAATACACTTAATTGATTTATAAAAAAAAAAATGGTAAAGGGTACTTTTTTTCATAACAAATTTTTATCCATCAGTATCATTGAGCATCTTGTACAGGGATATATTTCTAAAAGGTTAATAGACCATTGTCATTAACATATATTACAAGCTATTTTGTAAAACTTTAGGGTATTTACTTTACAAAAATTTGCTATGGAAAAAAATCAATGGAAGTTCATGAACACTGTATTAATGTGAATGAAATATTTAGCAAGAAAGTAAATATGATTTGTTTAGATAAAAGCACTAAGTATGATGTGGGGAAACAAATATATTCTGAACATATGACATCCTGTACATTACAATAAATTACTATGAAAATGCTTTTACTGCTCTAGGGTAACAAGTAACATCTTCCTCTCCTAGCTTTACAAACATCCCATGTTGGTTTTGGCTCAAACTCACTAGGCAAAATTACCAATTGTAGAACTAATAGAAGCAGTATCATCCTGTAACTATTCCCAGTCCTCTTATTGCAATGAGCTCTTTTATAATTCTATTTTATACGTCTTGATATGCAAATAAACATACGGTACAAGCAGACATTCTCTTGCCCCATCCATCACATCACATAGTTTCCAATTTGAACACACACACACACCTATTGATTAACTCAACTTCATGTAAGGTAACATAGCAGCTGCTAGTACAGATAAGCATTTGTGTATTATCTGTACATCTAATTACTGGTTGCTTGTAATTAAGGGGTAGTTTATCAAGATATAATTTATATTAATTATAAAATACATTTTGATACACTAATCTTTAATTACAAGCAGCCAAGAAGACAAAGCTTAAACATTGAGGATTATTTTAAAACAATTTAAGTTGGTAGGTAGCTTGGAAGTTTCCTACAAATATTAAGAAAATAATTCTTATGATTTGAGCCGAATGGTTAACAACCTTTCGTAAAAAATATTCTGGTGTACAGTACTTAGATATGAGTTTTTTGGGACATGGTTTCCCTTTGTTTTGTCTCAATTAACCGAGACTGGAATATGATTAACAGACATAAATGCATATACAGTGGAACCTTGGTTTTCGAATGCTCCCGTTTTTGTATTTTTCGGTTCTCGAGTTCAATTTCTTCGAAAAATTTGACTCGGTACTCAAAGTTTGCCTCGGTGTTCAAGTTTGTTGATACACGTATAGGCCAACCAAGCACATGACGTGCTTCAGTTTACCAGTGTCTCCCCGCCTAGTGATGATCGCGCTTGAATTCTTTGTGAAGAATTTTGTTGTTTTTGTGCCTTTTTTAACATAAAAGTTTGTTATATATCATGCCAGGGGTTCCAAGAAAGTCAGTGTTTAAGTTCAACCTAAGAAAATGGTTGTGATGACGATGATAGAGGAAAAACAAGAGATCATTCATAGTGAGACAATGTGATGTCTCACTACAGATAAGAGTTAAAACATAGGGAAAAACAAGTGTCTATACACAGATTTTTAGTAAGACAAGCAAGAGGTGAGCCACAACCAGGTCCTATAGGTATGCCTGGAAAACTTGAGAGAATACCCCAGAAATGTCATCGCTGCTGTTATAATGGAAGGGGACTCCCCTTCCAAACACTAACACCTCTCCTCCTCCCCTCCTTCCTCACTGTCTTCCAAATGCCAACAACAGTCCTCAATAAGGGTACCTAAGAGTATTATTCTGTATAAAATGCATTTTTTAGTTCATATATTTGGGGGTGTGGAACAGATTAATTCAATTAGTGTGTGGTCTGGTCAACATACTTCAGCCACGTTATTGTGACTCATCGCCTGCATAATTCAATTTACATTATTTCTTATGGGAAAATTTGTTTCGGTTTTCGAATCATCTCTGGGAACGAATTAAATTCGGAAACTGAGGTACCACTGCATAATACAAAAATGCTGGAATTTGAATAGTAAAAAGAAGAAGAAGAAGAAGAAGAAAAAAAATGGGGGGGGGGGGAAAGAAGCGAGACAGTGAGCCATAGTCAGGAACAGGAGGTTTTACTAGTAGTTTAAGGTTAATTCAGGACCAGTATAATTATCCTACCAGTGTCACATTTTCTATGCAGATTCTCTGACAAGTACTGAAATATACAAGTATAAGACTAATCTGCATAACAAAATGAAGATAGAGGAAGGCTAATCAAAGTAATATGAAAACTGTAATGAAATTTTACTTTTGTTAGAATCTTCTGAGGTTTCAAACACACATTCATCCTGTGGCTGATAAAGAAAACTTCCAACTGATTAGATCTACCCTCCACTTCCCCAAACAAGATATTGTATTTACATATGTTTACAATATATTGTATTTATTGGCTATAGTTTGTCTTTGTACCTGTAACTCTCAAATATTATTTCAGCTTTTGCATTTTATACAATTACTTCAATTCTAAAGACTCTCAGTAAGAGTATAAATAAATCAGGTCAAAAAACATTACAAGATTTACAAAAATAACTGTAATAAAAATAAAACACAACACTGAAAGACTTGGTCTTGCTATACTTATTTTCACGTTAAGATTATACTGTACAAGTTTTTGCTTCCCTGTATTTTAACATACTAGTTTAACACCTGCAGTGTATTGTTTCCTTAAGAGCAGCTCAAATATACAAGCATGATAGGAAAAACTGATAATACAATAATTACCATTATTTGCACCCGTTACTTCATTTTGCACAGGTAACAGAGTTGCAACATCTTTACATCTGCACGGTCAAGTTGTACTACACCTTCATTGTGGTCTATGGAAAGAAGGACGCCTGTCATCTCACGCTCATCCCCAAGGATTACCTGCAAATGTTTGTGCCAGTTTAATTGAAGGATGATTCCTGATGAAAGTGATCTCCAGCACTCAGAGACCACATGATACACAGTAGTAAAACTGAATCTATCTACAGCCCAGACATCTTTACACCCTCCTGGAAGCTCCTCATTAAGAGATGACCACAGCAGCCTTTCAAGCTCTGCAACCTTTACACCCATTTTGTTTCATTCACCTTTTCTAAGATATTCGTCATCATAAATTGCTAACCACAATAAACATTCCATAACATGTAATGGATAACAATACATCCATTTGGGCATTAGGAGCCTTGAACCACAGACCACCAGAGCGGTCTGCTCGGTGATTCAAGGCTCGTACGGTCCAAGTGAATCAAGTATTATCATCTATGTTTATTGTGGGTTAGCAATTTATATGACTGGAGTGAGGATCACCTAATACCTCCACACTCAAGTGACACCCCAGGGAAGGCCTGAAGTCTCAACGTTGCATATCTTTAACATCCTCTCTTATTGATGTGTGCTCAATAGCTTGGTGGTTTGTGGTTCGAGACTCCTATGGACCGAGTGGAAGACAAATTAAGTAATCCTCCATCATATGATCCCCTTTGTTTCACTCTTATGTAGCCTTCTCATTAAGTGATTCTCAGATGTCCTATTAACTTGTCTATACTAGCTAAGTGTTTCCTAGTACATCCACTCCATCTTTCCTCCCCTCATCTCTTTCACTCATACCACATGGTATCTACTCCCTCAGTGCATACCCATCCCACATACCAGATGATATAAGAAAAAAATTTTAAGTGCTCGTACTCTAGTTCACTCTGCCTCTTTTCATACCACAGTTTCACTCCCAAATATCAGGGGGTGTGAATAGTATACTATCCCAGTACTTAACTCCAGCACAGCACTAATATTTGTTCCTACAATTATATGGTCGCAGATAGAACATAAAATACTTTGGGAAGTTAAAGAACATATAAATGACATATATAAAGAACATTGATTATATTGCAATCATTCTAAAACAAAACTAAGTAGAATGTTAAACCATCAAAGTTGAGCCTCCTAAACATCAAGCCTATGTGAAAAAAAGAATCGAGATATTAACGTCAAACCAATTCTCAAGTTCAACAGTGCTCAGTATTTATACACTTAATAAATATGGCATATACATGCAAATCGTAACCCAATAAAACTCACTTTAACACGATCTCCTTGTGCTGGTGTGATAGGCTCCAGGTGCTCGCCCAAGAAATTGACAACACGTTCTTCTTCTGGCAAGAACACAGAACACATGCCACCCTGTTGTACAACAATTAGTATGATTAGTGATGAAAGTCTAACATTCACTGTAGACTTTATCATACTCTTTTTTTCTCCCGAGTGACATTAGTAAAACTGCAAGTATGAAATACTGTATACTCAATTACCATGAAACCTATGATATATATGAAGCAGGATGGTGAACATTATTATTCCTTATGCACTTCAGAGAATATCAATCTTCTCACTTTAAAATGTGAAGAACAATACGTATTAATGTATGCCTGGGTTTTTTTTCTTGTTTCTCTGAATGTGTACATGCAAATAATTATCTAAATGTAGTTATGGGATGTATGTGCACAGATAGTTGTGTCTACAATAGCAAAGAACAGCTCGGGGCATTTATACACCTCAATACTTCCCAGTACCCTATCATATTTGCTTTTAAAGCTGTGAATTATGGCTGCTTCCACCACCACTGACTCATTCCACCTGTTTACCACAGCACAGGTAGAAATTGGAAACATACACGAGACAGAGAAATGTAAGGAATTATGTTTATGCAGTGAGTGATAAAACAACTGGAATGAGCTTAAACTAGAGGCATTAGAAACAGCCATCCTTTATAGCTTCAAGCACAAGCATTAAAAAGAATTCTGGAAAGTTTGGAGGTATAAATGCACCTTAATACTTTCAGGATAAGTACTTAAAGCGACATATATGGCAATACTGGTAATAATAGTAGAAAATACTATGATTGTTATTATCCTCTACTTTTTCAATAAGGAAAAGTACAAAAAATAAATACAAAAGCAAATATTTCTTACGGATAAACTGCGGATGATACCAGTCTGACCAATGAGTCCCGAATCATCATGAGTCTCCTTGATTCTTACTTCAATATCTGTTGTATGCCAATCTTGCATTTCTGACTCGTCTATACCTGGTCAAAGAGCAACGAATGAAATTCAGCAGCATATTGGGTCATTCTGAACATCAATTATATAAAGTACTGTAATGCACAAAACAAGTAACAAATATACAAGAAGTAGTGTTGAATCCTCACTGAGCAGTAGTAATCATTTGTTGATCTGGTCTACTGAAGGTATCGACATTTGATGATCATTGTTATTGCCCGATTTGTATAGCAATGATGTTAGTAAGGTTATATATAGCTCCATGTGAATGAAGTTAACCAAAACTAATGAAAAATTCTGCAATCATTTTGCAATTGCTTATATGTGAATGAGGTTATTGTGTCCTAGGGGCCTTATTGTTTGAAAGCCAAACAATAATAACAAATCAGTAAATGGCGATGACAGCATGTTGGGGTTAAAAAATCTGGAATAATAAATTTTTTAATTCTCATGAAATATGAGATTATATAAGAAAATATTTAGTGAAAATACTGAGCAAGCAATTGCTGATAAGAACATCACTTCAAACCATCAGATTTTGAAGGTAAATGATGGACCAGGCAACACAACATACCTGCACCTGGCGTCTGAGGATTATATGGTGAAGGTGCCCCTGGTGTCATGGGGCTGTACGAGGCTAGAGGCGAGGGCGAGGCATACCCAGAGCCTGGCGATGGAGAACCTTGGTATCCTGTGCCAGGGCTTGGGGTACCTACGTACGCAGCAGGGCTGCTACCAGCTGGGAACACAAGACGAGACAATGTACACCAATGTCGTATTAATATATCAGATAATTATAATTCTGTAAAATAACCTTCACTGGTCACCCCTTTTTTTATATTTTATTCAATGGCCTAAGATACTGTACATAATTATCTTTGTATTTTCCAGCTTCAACTTCAATCACTCAGCCCAACATTACTTTCAATTTGTGTTCTACTCAACTCTAGCAACTTTGTTTTCCACAAACTAGTTTATTACTGGGAATATGAATGAAATACTGTATGTGTAATATTGATACCACAATCAATAACAGGAGTGTTGCACATCAAATAATTATAATGCACTATACGGATATTTATAAAAGTAATTATGCAAAAGTATCACTGACAAGATGATAATTAGGCCAAAACTCCTAATATGGCCACAAATTATTCAATCACATTATACAATAACGAAATCCAATGTTATTTAAATTTTTATTTTAAGTTCAAAACACTATAAAGTATCTTCCTAGTTAAATAAAATCAGACAACATCTATGTAATACTTAAATTATCATCATTACCCCCCATATCACACTTTCATTGATGGGAGAGGCATGAGCCTTGAGAATATATATATAGCTACTGAGTTACTCTATTGAGTAACTCAATAGAGAAAGGTCCCACATATTTAATATAAAACTGCATGCGTCCATTCATTGTATCGGCAACACTATACTGTATACCACAGAGTATAAATAGGCTTCTCACCATACTCCATCAATCAAAGATGCACTATACTACATCAATTAGATACCACAATATTCCATCAATCAGGTGCCACCAGCCTCTATCAATTAGACACAGCAGAATGATGCCACCACTTCATGAAGCCAGGTACACTGTGCTCCTCATGAGCTGCCATACAGTTCAGGAAAATTCATTAGTGCTTTCTTTACAAACTGCTGCCACACCACCTTATTCCTTGTTATATACCATCTTGAATACAAGCATGAGTAAGCACTCACTAAATAGCCAATTGTAAATAACCTCTTCATAATGTTTATAACAAAAAAAAAAAAAAAATGTACAATTCTACATATATCATACACTGTATATTCATTGGAAAATATTTGACTACTACTACTATAATGCCTACCCAAAGTATTGTGCAGATTTCAAAGCTGCCAAAATCATAAGCACCATCAGATCAAGAAATCACAGCTAATCATGTTCACGATTGTCATTTTACAAGGAATTAGCTTTTACATTTGATTACATTTATTAAATACTCAGCCCTAAACTATGGTTCCTGGCTGCCACTTCAACACACAACTTGTTTTCAATGGGACTTAAGACACCAGTTTGCTACCCCTAAATGAGCGAAAGCAATTGGGTGTCTAAATTCTAATAGATACCATTTTAAATTTAGCAATAATGGTACTAAAATAAAATGTATTAATTACAGTAGAGTTAAGCAACTCACGCTGGTAACCAGAAGGTGAGGGTTCAGGTTGGTATGGGCTGTAGTTGTGGTCTGAGCTGTACGCTGTCCCAGGGGTCTGTGGTGTGTATGGGCCCTGCCCAGCATCTGACTGGTAACCTGGAGTCCCTAATAAATGGTAAAACATAAATTTATGATATCCATTTGTCATACTATTCTTAAGTTGTTTAAAAACTATTTGTTTAACTACAACACAATAATACAGTATTCTTCAATATAATTACATCTAGTATCTTAACACACTGCATATTTCACCACTATAAAATACTAAATTGTAAATTATTGTAAAGTACTTGCAAAAACTGAAGCACAGTTTATTTACCAGGATTATAAGCAGGTGAAGGTGATGCCTCATTAAAGGAGTAGTTATCAAACTCAGAATGTCTTGCCGGCGTATTGGTTATAGTGGGGTCCCATGCCGATTGCCTAATTAGGATAAAGAACAGGAGTAAACATTTAAATTGTCCCATCCAACTTATCACCAATATGTGGTAGAATTTTGTTTAAGCTTCCACAAGAAAATGTAATGAATGTTGCCTAACACACATTCTGATGTTATAACTTTATTCCTCAGAAACCTGCCTACTATTCATTCTGCAGAAGCTAAATTGGTTAGAATTAGTCATAAACACCATGAGATAGGACACTTAATCTTCTCAAAAGTCTGGATATTCATAAAATGTCTGGTATTTTACATTATGATGGATTTGTGGATACAACAGTGATCTTAAGGCAGGCCAAATATCAACCTGACAATTTCCATCCAAGTGATTTGATGGCCTCTGGACTGTCAACTAGATAACATTACTAAACATTATACCAAATGCTTTACTGGAGACAAAATTACATGCAATCTTGCAAATCTCTTAGACAAATCAATTCAACTCTTGTAATTTTCAGCTCCAGTACATAAATAATAATCACAAATATGTATTTATGTTGGCGCTCTCAATATTTTACAACAACATATTTTTACACTGAAAAATTTAAATATACATTTATCAAAGTTTAAAACCAATGATATGACAATGAATTCCATGTACAAAATACAAATGATAAATAGGAAACAAACATTCAACGAGTAGGCTAACCTGCCAGGCGTAGCAGAACCATCTTGTGAAGGAGTCACGTTGCCATAATGCGGAGTGCGTGAACCATCGTACTGAGGAGTCGTTGAACCATACATAGGTGTTCGTGAGCCAGTATTGCCATACATTGGAGTACCAGAGCCCCAAGTTGGGGTACGATTGTAAGAGGTGAAGGAACCAGGTTTGGCACTGGTGGACCCCACAACTGCCACACGAGAGCGATCCACAATAATGGTCTGGCACTTCGAGTGTAGTTCAACACGGACTGTCGAGTCTGTGGCATCTTTAACAATACCAACATGGCCTGGAATACAAATGCCATATATAAATTATTTAAAGTTTAATTTGCCTGCACGAATAAAAATTCTTTTGCTTTGTACCTTTCAGTATGGAATGTAGAGGACGGTGTGTCGACTAGAGGGCGGTGTGTCGACTAAAACAACCTGTCCTTCTACAAAGAATGTCGCATTCTGCTGGCATGCATTACACAAGGCCAAAAATTGTCGTATTAGAAAATGGAAGTGGCTCGCGAATGTGACATACTGTCCTGTTTTCTGTTTTGGGTCCTCTGGTTGGTTAGGAGAGGACCCTTTAAATTTACCATTTTCTTGACATTGGGAAACCATAGGAGGACGGGCCAATTAAAAACCTACCAACCTATCCTAACCGGCACACACACACAGAAAACATGGTTGTGAACTACTACTCTTCATAGTACCCCATATTTTGCCCATTGGAGATTATAGCATCAAAAGACACACACATTTTTTGAGGGGACAGGTTGTACCTACAGCACAGCATTAGATAGTGTTGATGGAGCACTGAGCATGCATTTAACTTTTGCAACTTATGTGCTCTTACAATAAAGTCTCAGACCTTACTGATCATAACTCGGTAACTTTTATTTTCAAGTGCAAACATTTCCTTACTTCATACAAAAGTTAATGAACCTACACTAAATTCAATATTTAATCCTAAGCTTATTTCAGCAGACTGAATTGACATACCCTTGTATGGTCCTTGAGTAATCTTGATAGTCTGCCCAATAACACCACGATCCCTGCCTGCTCCTCTGCCTCTTCCTCTTCCTCTACCGCGTTCACCAAACCCTCCTCCACCACCTCCTCCGCCACCACCTTCACCACGTTCACTTGCTCCACCCGCTGGATGGGCCGGTGATGAGAGCCATGGTGACATTAGACCCATCCCCATACCACCAATTCCTCCTCCACCTCCAATTGACTGTAGAGAAATAAATAGGCATTTAATTAGCTTTTGCAGTTCAGTGTGTATGGAAATCTTTGCAACTTAATTTTCAAGAAGCAAAGGTGGTGATAATGATTAACATATGTATCATGTGTTAAAATAGCTTTTTTTTTTTGGAGAGATGGTGCAGCTTGGGGAAATAACTTAAAGAATGAGATTGGGTTGATACAATGAGACTGATATGCTACAAGTTCCGTAAGTCTGGAAAAACTTATTCCAATACACCTGATTCAGTATTGTTTTTATATCAATTCAAATAATGTTCACAAAAGCAAACCTCATTATTTCCACACATTAGACTTTCAAAGTATTTTTTCCACCTACGTGGAATCTCTCCACCCCCACCCCCCTATCCCCAGATGTACTCCTTTACTTCTTCCCAAAAGAACTTCAGTCTTTCCACCCTATCTTCTCATTATCTATAATTTTCATTCAAGTATATTGAGCAGAGTAGTAGACCATGAGAGCATGAAAAAAGGAAATGCGTAAAGAAAAGGAAAATAATGCCTTATCTTTCCTTGCATAAGCAATATGCTTTAGAAGTAATGGTTAGTATCCAAATAATGTACTGTACAAGTAATTTTTAATTAATTTGAATTACAACATAATGAGTGGAAGGGTAATAGAAATAATACATTCACCTTACCTTAGCTCCTCCAGCCTGGGCCAAATGTCTTGTCTTACATACAAACACTCCACCATTTTCTATCATCATTTTGGAGTGCAGGAATGCAAAGTTTCGATACAAATGCTTTATTTCACCCTGCCGACCCTATTAAATAGATAAGAATTACAACAAATTCTATGCATACTTTTATAATTAACATTTTCTTTTATAGAATACATTTGTTATATAAATGAATAAAAAAAAACACACATACTCAGTTCCTTCTTAACTAAAGTCTGTGTTGGTCACCTGCTTCTCCACATCTCCCTTGCCTTAAATTTTCCAGTAGCTTTCTATATTAAAAATAGTCTATTATGTGACAGATATTTCATAATTAGTCTTTGAGCAATTAGTTAGCTCCTCAAGATTGTGACACTGCAACTGGCTGTCATTCCATAAACTCTTACACAAGAACAAATTTATTTATTCAGATCCTTAAAAATCACAGAGTTACCAACTACAGTTTGAGCCATGAGAAACAAAGCATAATAATCAACCTTCAATAAAACTTGTTTTTATACCTATACAATACATAAACAACTGGATGTGGTTAAATCCCAGGAGAGCTTACCTATTAGTACCTACGAGAGAGTGAGATCTAGCTCTTCATGCCTCGCCTCCTAGGTGTTTATACCTTGTGTGCTAATTACCTCTCTCAGCATTGAAGTTTTCATCATATTATTCTTGATGTTGAGAGAAGTAATTAGCTCACCAACAACCTCATCCTACAGCATGATTCACTTACCTACCACCCGAACAGGCTACGAGAATTTCAATATCAATAAAAATCAATTAAACAATCCTAGAGGAGAGAAGAAGCACAGGAGATATGATCACAATATACAAGATACTGAAGGGAATAGACAAGGTGAAACAAGGACAACCTCTTCAAACTGAGAAAATAGAATAAGAAAATATAGGTCAAACTTGGAATTGAAAGAGTTGAAGGAACATAATGAAGTAACGCACTCACATTTAGTACAAGGTGATCATCAAGTGGAATGCAATGAATGAAGTTTTGGATGCAAAGCCATCCAAAACTTCAAACCAAATACAACCCACAATTTGACCATCAAGAGATTTAAAAATGCACAAGGTACAAAGATAGAAGTGGTTAAGAGCTAAACCTCACTCCACTTCACTATTAATAAGACACACAAATCTATGTTTCAAGCTGGTACACAGACAATATTCAAATAGTGTGAACACAATTTTTTTTTAAATAAATAATGTCATGTAAAAATTATACAAATATTCTTTTGGAGAATACTTAATTATAATGGCGTGTTAAATCCACCTCTTCCCTCACTCTCTTACTTTAAAAAATGAAGAAAATAAGGCTGTTGCAATATTTAAATTGAAAGGGGAACCCAAAAAATATAATGCTATAAAATTCCCACATTTGCCTTACCGAGTGTGGACCATCAATCACTTTCACAATATCCTTCACTTGGATAGTATTTTTCTCAGAGTCAAGTGCCATGGCTCGGCGGTTCTCCTTCTTCTTGTGAACCGCTTGAGGTTTGACATGGACCAGCTTGCCATGCATGTTCAAGACCTGGAAATTTTCCTTCTCCAATCTTACAATAACTGCAACTGTCTGTGCACTGCAAACAATTGATTTTGTTTTAATTGAAGGAACCCAGAGACAGTTAATCAATAATTAATGCAGTGAAACAAGGACTACAGGATGCTAAATGACTACACATGCAATGAGAATCATTTTTATAATGTGGGTTCTCATTTTAACTTTCATTATGCGCTATAAACTGAGAATTAAAAACTAGAAAAATCTACTGTAAGAAACTCAACACTCTATAGTATAAGTAATGATTTGATCCATAAAATGTTATATCATATACAGAAAAACTAAATGCAAGGGGTAAGCACTTAAATGTAACAATGTTTGATCACTTTCCTGCATTAAGTAAAAAGAACTCTGTGATAATTGGATTTATACCTAGTGACTTGAAAAATAGTTTTCTAAAGTATGTAATGTTCTATCAGACAACTGGTCATTCAGAAGAGAAATTTGCATCATATAAGTGCTACCATCTGATGGTGATGGAAGAAAACGTCACCCCACGATGTAGCTTTAATTCTACCAGAATATTTTCCTCCGCCAACAAAGTTACACAAGCGGTGTAGGTTACCTTACACCAACTTCAATTTTCCTTTTCTACATAATTAAGGTACTGTATGTTTGAATTGATTTATATCCATGGTGTAATAATTATTCTATTGAAATTGTGAGTAAATGCTGTCTCATTTTACAATCTCAGTCACCCTTATGAAACTGTAATGATTAATGGTAATGATAAAACAACACAATCAGTTTAGGAAAAAATTGACAATTCATTTATAGCCGAATTTTATGACTATACTTATTGATTATATTTATAATAATAACCTATGCATTTGAATCACACAAGGTCTGGAATTATTTAGACCCGTTTTTTATATTTATAATACTGTAATAAAAAATAATAAATAATTTTTATATTTTTCAATATCGAAAAAAATATGTCTAATAGCTGTATTTATTATATTTTATGTCTTTGGAAATGCTTATGGCCTGGTATTGAGTTACTCAGACCAAATTTCCAACAGGACTCAACATTATTCAATTGCATATAAAGAAAAAGGTCTTTTTCTTAATTAAATGTATTAAAATTAAAAATAGACAATCTTTTAGCAAAACTTCAACCCACAAGAGGTACTAGACAATGCTGAAGTGCCATATCAAGAAGATTAATGGTATTACAGTGGTATTGCTAAAAAGCATTATTATTATACTTACTCCAGAGACACCAAGTCTCCCCATTGGAACTGCCCAAGAGAGTCTACACCAGTAGCTACATCAGCACAAAGCTGTAGGTCACGAGGCAACACCTGCAAATAAAGATGGCAAGAAACTCATTAATTCAGATATTAAATAATGAAAATGTATATGAAATTAGTGTCATTTATATACACAGTATATAAAAAAACAATAAGCATTTTAATCAATTTCATAAGTGGACTCAGTATATATAAAGTCACATACCTTCAGTTCATGCATAGTCAGATCAGAGAAGAGAACGATCATGTTTTCTTCCACTCGAACAATGAGCCCGGTGTCGCCTTCGTATCTTCCTGCTATGACTTTCACATGATCACCTTGGTTGAAATATTTCTTCAATTCATGCGATAAAAACTCCAGCTCATCCTTCAAGTCTTCGTGCTTTGGTAAGATTGCGATTCTGTTCCCATCCACGCGTGTCACACAACCCATCAAATTCATCAATTCACCTTCGATTACCTCAACATTGTCACCTGGGGCAAAGTTATGGCCTTCATCTTCACGACCAGTTGTTGTCAGCTAAAAACAAATACGACAATTTTAAATATGGCCATATACACTAAATGTGCAATATTGTACTTGAAATGCCATAAATCATGTTTGCCATATACTGTACAGTATGTGTATAACACCAAAATATCTCATTAATGGAATATTTATATGGAAAGTCTTTATAACTCAAAATGATATACCTACCTCCATGTCTGCCAAGCTCTGCTCTTCAAACTTTTCCAGTTCACTTAAAGTTGGCTTTACACCATCGGCCATTATTGCCGAGATGGCAAATGTCTTGTATAGATAACCCTTGTGTGTAAAACGGTTTCCTTCAAATATAAGGAAATCACCATCTTGAGTAACCTCACCACCAATGGCACGAATAGCATCATTATCAAATAGCTTTTGTGCTGGCCGTCGGAACTTCTTTCTCTTGAGATCATTCTCAGACTGACTTGATCTGAATAATAAAGAATATATTAAGATACCATACTTAATTTTTTTTTGCTATCATGTTCTGCAGGATAAAATGAAATTTAATTAATCTACACAGTAATAAAGTAACAAAGAGGGATTTGTTCTGTACCAATGCAACTGCGTTGTATAAATCCTCTTTATGTATATTGATCAATATAGAATGCTACAATCTTGAACAAAATATAATACCAAAAAACAAACACTAAACTGCTTATGATTTTAAAAATATTCAGTAATAGCCTAATTTGGTAAAATTATCAAATACCCCTTGTTACCTAAGAGCTCCACGCATGCGGGTGTAGTCAATACGGGGGATAAGCTTAAGGTGAACAGTATTTTGCGAGGCATCCACATAATCCACCTGTGCAAGATCATCCTTGAAGATACCTGCAAATGTTGAAAGTCATGTGAATTGAACACTAAGTAAGACAATAATGCAATTTAATTGAAACCTGTTCCATCAACACAGAGAAATTAAACCTTAGCACATATACAAAAAAGTATGCATAGGTAGCTATGAAAATGCCAAACTGTTCTATGGACAATTATAGTCCTTACAGCTTTAATAGAATGTACAAAAGTTGAACTGTTGCACTCAAAGTCTTTTGTACTTATAATTTTGTAGAGGGCCCAATAAAGAAAGCAATATCCAAACCCGACAATTTCTAGGCCTAATGAGATACACTTACTAAAAGTAGGTCTAAGATTGCATATATTGGGTCTTATTTAGGCCTAGGATAAAATAGATTAGGCTTATAATTAGGCTGTTTCAGTTTCACAAATAATTTTGAATGGCAACTGTCCATATTTTGTACATCTCATCACTGTAGATGAAGGTACTATACAGTACTATCATCTGGAGGAGGAGGGGTTGAAAATAATATTTATTTCTTTTACTTGAATATGAGTCTGGTAATATTCAATGCATGATTTCATTAATGAATTAAGAGATAAATGTCCATGTATGGAGTCAAGTTAAAGTACTTGACTAAATACATAAATAAAGTTAGTTTAAATTCTGATGTACAGAATACACACTACAGTTTATTGTCTAGTCACTTATTTCTTTACGAATAAGGAACACGATTGTTTATTTGTTCACATGAAATTTAATATGCTTCAGAACTTTTCTATTAGACTACTGAGACTTTGATCCAATACCATCATGAAATCTATAGGCTTCACTTGAAAGAACACGCAAACGGCATACTATGTTTAATACTCAACACTACAATTTAAAGTAGAAAATACAATTCACTACCCTTTACCTCTCTTCAATCTGACCCAAGCACCACGCTTCAGCGTCGGAACTTCTTTAACCACACGCAGAACATCAGTCATTTGATTAATTGGCACCATCTGTGAGAATTAGATCTTTTGTGAGAAATAAGCATTCATTTAATATTTTTTACATGGAAAAGTTTAAAATTGCAAATGATTATTAAAAGTTACAGGAACATCAAAATGTAATTCAAATAAAAATATTTCAACACTCACAGTCTGTCTCCAAATACCGAGCCTGAGGTTTGAAACACCATCCATGGCCGACTTGACATGAGACTGCTTATAAGCCTCAATGTAAATATAGCCCTTAACACCTTCTGGTGCTACAACAGACTTAATCTGCAGAGGTTCTTCAGTAAACTGATACGCAATCATCTTGCGCATAAGTTGCAGGCAAGTCAATTTCTCTTCACCAATACGACACTTCACCATCCACAAGTTAGGGTCCCTGGAACGTGACTCGGTTTAATAGGTAAAAATCAATATCCCTCAGTGAGAAGATGTGGTACTCTTAGATACTTAAAAAATACTGCTATAACATGGTACAGTAGTTAATAAGTGTAACAAAAAATTACCACTGAATACAAAACTGCCAATGTAATAATGAAGATTAAAGAATAGTCTAAGTTATGGGATCTTCTTAAAAAGGCACATTTAAGATAAAATAATCAAAGATATAAAGTATCACTAGAAATATACAATGAATACTCTAATATAATGTATGAATGAAACAAAGGAGAACAAGACTTACTTAACACCAGGAAGCAGAGTCTGCTGGGTGATTTCATCACTCATCTCTTCTCCTCCCTCCCCAAAGCGCATAGCAGCTGAAGATTCTTCAGCATACTTGCGCCGATAATATTCTTCGATTTCTTCTTCGCGTTCATTGCTGGAACATGCAAATAGTAAGAGTTAATTTACTTGTTACTTTATAACTAGAAATGTTTACAGAATAACAATCTGTAAAATCTGTCATTGACATTCTACATTTTTCTGATGTTGTTAATGGCATGCCTGATATAAATTTTTCAGAATTCAGGAAGTGCCAGGTTAATGAGTCAATCTGTACCCTCTACATTCTGGAAGAATTTTACCTTCGTGTGCCCAAAGAAGGCAACTTAACACAGCTTTAAACACTGATATGACACTATGATCCATGAGCTGGATCAATATGGTGTTTGGCAACAAAAAATTACAAAATTAATATCTGGGCAAAGATCAGGCAAATACATCCAGACACGTAATCAAGAATGAACAATACTGTACCCTAAAATTCTAGGTCGTTCTCATGGCAATGGCTTTTTGCCACTTTATCAATCCCATGGAAAATGTTAGCTGCCTTTATTACAATGTAGTGTTATAATTAAGTACTAAAACATAAAAGAATAACAATAATCTTATGAAATCCTTACTACATCCCTGCCATATATATACGTGCATAATATTAAGTAAAGTTTTTAGGTTAATACTGAACTAAAACCCGTTTTGCTAAAAACAAAAATATTTGAGTAAACTTCATTAGCATATAATGAATTTAATGTATAAAGAAACTACATGTGCTTTAGATAGGAGACACATGGTCAAATGTTTTGCAAAAAGAGTCAAAATCCTTAACTGAGGGTAATTATGACAAGTTGTATACTAAATCTTTAGCAACAATGTCAAGTTCTTTAATCAGTTCATCTATGGCAAGTCACTTTGTTGTATTAACTCTCCCTTCACACCAATATGCATAATTTCAACTACCTACTAAGTAATTCCTTACTCTTTAAAAAAGAAATTAACTTACTCCCAAACACTGTGTGCTCTCCGATTGGCTTCAATCTCACGAGCAGTCACACCAACTTCCTCTTTCTCATTACCTAAGAGATCATAGTAATCACCCTGCAAAATATATAAACCATGTAAGAATTTCTACTCAAATAATTAACCAACTGCTAAAACAGATAATTATTTTATACTTTTTTTAAACAAAGATTAATAATACTCTTAAGATTTCTCTCGTTATAAAAAGCTGGGAGGTAATAAAGTCATTATTATAGTCAAACAAACCAAACTACTATACACATAAATGTTAAAACATATGCTAAAATTAAGGCAACTTCAAGAAAACTCACATCTTCATCTTCATCATCTTCACCTTCATCGTCATCTACTTCAGCCTCCTCCAAGAAGTAATCTGACACAGCCCCTCTCTTTCTCTTCTTTTTTGCATGCCGCTCATCATCTTCATCTTCTTCACTATCATATTCCTACAGGGAATAAAAGATGACTAATGAAAAATGACAAGTACAAAACAAACATTTTAATGATAAAAAACTAAGAACAAATGTAGAAAACTAAAGAAAAAAATTTCACAAATAAATTATTTGTTTTTGAGATTTTTAAGTGTGCTTAGGTCATAACAATTTTCATATATGTGATGGCAGCAATACCTAAAAACTTTAGATAATTAGGAAGAAACACTATAAGATAAAAAGTATTTTAAAATCATGTTTTTGTAAGTCATGCCATATTTATATTCAAAATATAAATAACTCTCAGTAACTAATACAATATATACTCTACTATCAATACCCAAAATAAATTTACACTAACTGATGTACAGTATTCACATTATCCCCATGCATATCCGATATGTATTGCCTAAAAATATAATACAGTACTGTATGTATATATTCACTGAATTAGCAATGTATTGTACTCCCTAAAATAGCAATATTACTCACTGAATTTGCAAGATCTTCACCATCCGCTGGTTCTTCATCGCCACTTATCTCCTCCTCCCCACTTCGAGCTTCCATTGCTTCATCTGATCTTACAGACCGACTTCTACTTCGGCTTCTGCTTTTACTTCTACTTCTGCTTCTACTCCTGCTTTGGCTTCTGCTTCTACTACGACTCCTGCTTCTGCTTCTGCTACGACTATTACTGCGACTTCGGCTCCGGCTGCCAGATCTGCTGCGACTTCGGCTCCGACTGCCACTTGCACTACGACTCCTGCTTCTGCTGGGCGAACGCTCACGAGTGCCACTACGACTTCGACTTCGGCGATTTTCACCCTATATAAAAAATATGCCTTTAAATAGTGATGAATGATGACTTCATTAGTCAGTCTCATAAGCAACCAGTTTCATATTACAAACTTTAAAGAAATACAGAATGCACAACCAGCCTTCCTACCTCGCTGTCGCTTCCTGGTCCAGACTTCTCAGCCTCTGAGTCTGAGTGGTAACTTCCTTCACTCTCAGACATTGTATCTTGCTAAATCTGGGGAAATAATTACCAGTAAAAATTAATGAAAACATACAATTACAACTTAAGATGATAAGGCAGATAAAAGCATATCTGAGAGCCCGACAGCTTATGGCTGAAAATATTAAGAGGTGATGAAGAAATAAAAGTGATTAGCTCATAGGCATAGTGATCTAAAAGCACTAATCTGAGTAAAGCTTTATTCCAATAGTCGTACGTTTCAGTTGCAAATTTGTAGCCAAGAGGAGGAATGCTGACATTTACATGGTGCAAAGTAGCTCATATTCGGATGGTCGGCAGTTACTCAGCATCAGCACTGAAAGGACCTATAGTACTGCCACAAGCTTTTCAATGCTAAAAAACATTGAAGCATGAAAGGTATCTATTCTTAAAAAGGTTTCTATTAAACAATATAATTTTATTTTGTCCATGATTCAGTATACAGGTATAGCTATTTCAAAAATATATAAACAAAGTGCCTGCACTGCAGCACCAAAATCAGCCCATTCTCAGCATCAGGACACCAAAACCAATCATCTCTAAATGAACTGAAAAATGTCAGCAATGCATGTCAAACTCATCTTTGACTCTTCTATTAATCCTTAAATGACTGAAGTTCCTTTTTGAGATTACCTCCTGAGAGTGAATCACCAAATTAATTTTTTTTTTAGTATTGTGAACTATTTCTTTTCATGTACACCACAATATAAGATTCTTAATTAGCTGAAGCATTTAAGGGTTAATATCAGATCTTAAAGAGTGGTTCACAAGAAATGACCCAGTCAACATGGGTGTCCAAACAATAAGTGTCTGGATACAAGGGGCATAAATATTGCCAAACAATATTAAAACCCCACTAAATAATATTGACAGCCGGGAACCATGTCTAATAAATATTAGAGCTAAACACTCAGCAAGTCCCAAAGTGAGCCAATAAATATTAAGGTACCCAGTGTGTGTCCGACATCCCTGGGATGCAGTGTCCAAACCCACACACCAGTTTTATACGCAGAGACACACTAGGGTTGCATATCACTTGACTACAGACTGTACCATGTCCTAGTGAACAGAAAGAAAGATTGTTCTTTGCAAGTCTCAAAACTATAATTTGCCTAACAAATCAACTATGTTTTCCTTGGTTAGGTCAGTTTATGCTAGTACCTCTATAAGAAGTCTTCTGTTGCTTCCAACTACTGTCCTTCCTCAGTACAGTATGTATATATGTTTACAACAAAATTATTATTATATAGCACTAGCAGTACTAAAAAGGTTGAACTTGCCAGATATGATTGTTGCTTTTAAAGGATGGGAATTAGAATACATTTTTGTGAACCAGGAAAAGGCATGCTAAATGTTGCCCCCATGGTTTTTGTATTACTTTAAGAGAAACCCATTCATGACACAAATAGATTAGTAACATGACTTTTTCATATATAAGTCACATTGTACACAAAATAGTTTGCCAATAGTTTTTAAAACCTATCTAATCTTACCCAAACCAAGTTAACAATATATACGGTTATGACAATCCTAAAACGAGCAATGTCGAAGCATCTCGTGCACGACTGACCATAGGTAGGACCATACCCCAAATATTGTAGTAAACCTTACTGCTGGGATGTAACGCCTCTCACAGGTGGACCAACACCAAGGGCACCACCCACACACACACACTTCCTTAACTAACTACACTATACTAACTTCCAGAGAGCTGTGCCTGTGCCCCAACCAAATGTCATCACGTTAAGTGTGGCAGAGGCCCCACACACACACACCATTCCTGCCATACTACCCGCACACACACTATGTTTAACCTCACCACTCCTCCCTGACAACCAGACCATAGAGAGCACCTCACCTGGATGACAAGTGAGGATATAGATAAGGTGAGGCGGTAGTTGTGTGTAATACCCAGCAAGGCGCCTGATCACAGCTTCCCACTCTCCCCAAGATGGCCGAGCTACTGTTGTTCTCACTCGCCTCCCGTCACCCCCCGACCCCGGCCCTTCCCGCCTGCTCAAATATTTAGCCCATTCTGTTATAAAATGTTATAATTATTATTACTATTACTATTATTATTATTAGTATTAGTATTAATATTATTACCATTATTATAACGAGGGGCGGATACACATGTGTAATCCCACACTAGCTGTTTGTATGCACATATTGTATTATTGTGTTTTATTTTATGTACATATTGTATATATGTATGTTTCTTTGTGGAAATTCGAAGTTTTCACGAATAGAAACGGAATGTATGTGTATATTATATTACTGTGTTTTAAATATAAGAGAAAAACAATACCTGCAAGAACACCTCAACAACACCAGCAATTAACATTAAATAACACCAACTAATCCAGTAGCCAAAGTTTCGTGAATAATACTATAATTACAATTGTGTTTTTCCACCCATTCCAGTTATGGCAAGTCTTGCCAGTCACATTTTCTAAGATAATACCTTGCAATTGTTTGCACCGTCTTGTAATATATTAGTTGGGGCTGAAGGCAACGACGACGACTTGACGCCGGTGGGAGGAAGGACTTCTCCATACCGTTAATTGTCTCTAAATTGTAAGACAAGTATTGGTAAGTAGTTTGGTGCCTGCTACAACACCTGTAACTTTCAAGACAACACGACAGATGGATAAGTTGAGTAACTGTATGAGAGTAGTGAGTAAAAACAACGCACGCTGCTAGTAAACACATGGTGGGCTTTTATCTATCCTAACTAATGTATATATATTTTTTTGTACTAAGTAGAGTAATGCTCGAGGGTCAGATTAACAAAAGGTTCAAGAGCCATGCTGCTGGATGGTCAGGCAGATATTGAAGTAAGACATAGCTCTAATCATGATCCTCAAGCACCAGACGCAGTCACTGCAGTAAGGATCAAGTCATAATCCTGATCCTCTAGAGCCATTGACACTGGAGTAGGATCTCTTCATGATCCTCTAGAGCCATTGACACTGCAGTAGGACCTCTTCATGATCCTCTAGAGCCATTGACACTGCAGTAGGACCTCTTCATGATCCTCTAGAGCCATTGACACTTGAGTAGGACCTCTTCATGATCCTCTAGAGCCAGACATTAACACTGGAGTAGAACTTGATCATAAATGGCTAGGTTCAACTAGCCAACGAGGAGGTTGAACATTGTGAGCACCATATAGTTTTCTGGCTCCATCGTGTTCAGTATAAGTTTATAAGAAACCATATAAGTTTCGACGAGTCCTGTCATGTTTGGTTAGCAAAAATCATCTTTCATACCAGGAACGGTTGAGGGCCACAGAACTAATCCTGTAGTCCTCATCCGTTCCTGGTATGAGGGATATTTGTCAATCTGTGTGTGTATATGTTTGGATACTTCCTGAATTCATTTCCCGGTAAACTTATAAACTTATACACCCAGAACTTATTATATTCCATGAACTGTATCTTATTGTATTGTATCCATGTATTGAATCTTATTCTGCCCGAAACGTTATGCAAGAGGCTTTGCAAGAATGTAAAAATACCAATCTTATGTAATCTCACAAACCCATTGTACCGTCTTGTAAATAAAATTATTATTATTATTATTAACTAATGTTACCTGAACTCATTTTACTCCCTATCTTCATACTAACTGAAATTGTTGTGCTGTCCATTCATTATAATCAATATAGTTATTATAACCTCGTATACGAGCATTGCTTTTTCCGAGTTCATTATACCTTCTCAACTCATTGTAATCCCTGTACTCATTATTCTCATTTACTCAGGTTTGTTCTCGACTCACAATTTGGAATTCGAATCCCAGGCGGGACAGAAATGGTTGGGCGCGTTTCCTATCACCTAATGCCCACAAGTCAGCTTGTTTTGTGGTTGCATCTTGGGAGGGTCGGTAGTTCGACCTTAATTATTATTGATTATTAAAATTACATACGCTGGCTGCCTGTTCCCCGACATTAATTATTACTTGCCTTTTAGTTCCCATTTCATTAGTTATTTCACGTATTCGTATTTGGTCATCTGTTCAAAGTTCCACGCACTATTTTTTCTACAGCTGATATTCGGGTACTCAGTCTGCAACCTGTCAACAGCCGCTGGCAGATTCTCCCTAGCATCCGACACTGCGAAGCAAGATTAGAACTCCATCTCTTGCCACACTGTTGGCGGATATAGCTGGCGGCAACAGCTATAAAAGGACAGAGATGGTCAATTCGCGTAAGCGTCCAAAGCGACGCCAATTACTCCACTTACGGAAGGAAATTAAAGCAATGTCAATTCTAAGCCAAGAATCTGCTTCTGTCTCAGAGAATGAACACCAAAGAAATACGAGGCCAGAAGAGCGACAAGAACAAAGGCGCCAGTTACGATTGCAAATGAAGCAAAGATATGATTTACGAAGCTGCCACCATGTGAATAAAATAAAGAATAAAAATGTGAAGAAAACAAATATTGTTCAAGACAAAGCGAGCGGTCCCAGTGCTCGTCCTAAAATGATTAAAAAGAAAGAAAATGTTGTCCAAGATGACAAAGAAAGTAGTCTCAGGAAAGGTAGTCGTCTTCAAGAGCCTGGCAGTGGTATTGATAATCTTGGTGTGCCTAAAAACAGTAGAGGAAGTCCCCGTGTGTCAGAAGACAGTAAAGATGATCTCATTAAGTCCAACACCCGTAAATGTGGCCTTGAAAAGTTAGACACCAGAAGAGAAGAAACGAGTATGTCATTAAATACTGTTCAAGACAACGAAGATAGTAGTCTTGGTGTTCGTCCCAAAGTGTCTAGACAGGTAAACTTTGGAAATTACCAGTCAAGTAGCATGACAAGACACTATGGCCCCCACAGCGTCACCTTCATAGGCTCAAATTCTCTTCAGCAGTCTGGTTCAATCAACAAGAGCTGCTTCCGCTGCGGAAAGAGAATCCTTATAATTACCACTGTGGACAGCTTATCATCGGCGAAGGAAAAAGTTGAGTGCAGCAGCTGCGCCCAGGAGCCCGTCCAGAACGATTACCACGTCTGTGGTCACTGTGACCGCGACTTCGTGGATGAGAGTGCCCTTCTGCGGCACTATGAGCTTCACCTGGGCCTGGCGGCCTTCAGGTGCCCCACATGTAGGCAAAGGTTCCCGGAACACGCCCAACTCGAGGAACACAGCCTCAGCCACATCCGACCTTTATCTCCTAATGAGGATGCTAAACAAGATTTTTTTGCCTATTTTTTGCACGATTTTGAGAAACCATGATTGTATAGTGTTGTCATTATTATTGACATTGTGACATTAATTTGAATATGATTTATTACTTTCAATATTATTATATTACAGCATTGGCGTATATAGTAGTTTTCTATTTTCATTTTCAACAAGGAATCAGTAAGTGCACAATTATAATATTTTGTTTTAGTTTGTTACGTATAAATATCTTGGTATTGCCCTGGAGGTGTTATGATACCCATCAATGATGTATGTTATCTTCCACTATTCACTTGGTAGCTAATTCACCTTTCTTAACCCGTAATTGTGACAATAATCGGGTACAGAAGAGTGCAGATTGTAACAGAATACTGTAGTTACATTGCGATACATCTATTATTTACATTTCTATGTTACTTTTGATTTGAGAAGTCAGATTAATGCACTATGAATTTAGTATAGTGTAGAAAGCTATTTAACTGGCTTATTCTAATTTTAGATGGTCAAATCTGTAGGTGTGAACCGAGTTATTATTTTCAATATACTGTACCTTAATTCTCTACATTATTATTTATGTATTAACAAAGTACTGTAATATTGCAGACAATAAGTCACAACAATTTGGTTGAAAATGAGACATCCAACCCACTTATCTGAAAATAAACTAAGTGACGTTTCAGTCCCTCCTGGACCATTATCACCTCGTTAAACAACTTTATTAATGGTCCAGGACGGACCGAAACGTCACTTCTTTTATTTTCCAATGTGGGGTTGGGTGTCTAAGTAAATATTATGTTTGGGGTCAGGTGAGGTTATTGTGTACATGATGCATGAGATTGTTAGAGAATACTGTACATTGAAGCTTCCTTTTTTTCTAGGTACAGTATTGGCTTTTTGAAGTTACTGATATTGTTACGGATATTAACATTTGTAATAAAACATTACTATACCAAATTTTGGCGATGAGAACTTTTCCTTAATTAAATGTTAAATATATTTCATATGGGCCAACTTTTGTTGTAATAATGACATTAAAAATTGGAATAAAATTTTATTATTAAGATTGATTTCATTGTTGTACAGTATAATATTGTGGCAATATTTTATCATACTGTAGATTGATCCATCTATTCCATATATTATTTTTATAGAGTCCCTGTGGCGTGGTGGTACTACACTCGCCTAGCATTTCGCGAGCGCTTTGGCCTGGGTTCGTATCCTGGCCGGGGAAGATTTACTGGGCGCCAATCCTTAACTGTACTAGTTATTACTACATTATTACTACACCTTTCATTACTACAGTATTAAGCAACATTTCTACAGTAATATACTGTAATTGGTTTGACAAGTTTGATTTCGTGGCTTTTCAATTAATTTGGACAAAGTTGATTTTGGTGGCTGAACTTCAAAACTTGAGTACCCACGGCACTTGTGTTCGATATCATGACTTTGCTGAAGTCATGTTATCGAATACTAGTATCATGGGTACCCAAATTTTGATGTTCGGCCCATAATGCACCTATAAGTGTTTACTTTTCTGTCATTCAGCATTTCTTAAAGTTTTGTAAGAATTACTGTATAGAAAATCATAGGAAACCCAAATTTCTCATTTTGAGTCGTACAATTTCTGGTTAGACTTCTGGCATTTGTGTCTGTTTAATCCAATAGATTTATTTATTATACTGGCTTACCACCGGTGACCATGCCTTACAAATTGAGACAATCAAAGAGAAAATTTAAGTTTGGAAAAAAACTCGATAAGTTAAGGAATCAACATTTCATCACATAAATAAAATGATCTACATCACATCACATAAATCAATAATTTTCATTTTCTTTCCTTAATTTAAATACTGTATCACTTTATATTATAGTGCTAGACCATTTGTTGTCTGTCCTCTACCAGTCTTCTAGTGATGCATTTAAGTGCGATTTATTTGCATTGGTGAATTTTTATCGTATTTTTGTAAACAATTTATATATAAATATTAATACTGTACAGTATGTACATATAATTATCTACTCAAAATGCTTTACATACACATACACGCTTTTAATTCAACAAATTAACTTTGTATTTATATAGTATGCACCTATGGAATCAAAAGTAAAAGTTATCGAGTAAATTCAGCACTTCATGAGAAATGCAAGGAACCACATAGACAACAGGAGGACACAGGTACAGTACAACACTTCTCCTGAATTATTCAGTATTATATTATGATAAAACATCCTGCGTCGCTAAGACAAAATATATAATGGTACTACATGGGGTCATGATTACCATCTAATAAATGTAAGCATGTGGATTTGTATATGTGAAAGTTGGTTGTAGGTGTGTGTATGTGTGTGTGTATAGGTTTGTGTTTACACCCAAGTGTAGTCACAGGAAGAGAGCTATGCTCATGGTGTTCCACCTTCCCAGTTCTCTGTCATATAACACTTTGAAACTACTGTACTGACAGTTTTGGCATCCACTGTTGTTGTTGTTTAAGATTTGCTACCTGTAACAAAAAGTTCCAAGTAGCACGGGCTATGGTGAGCTTTCCCATTAAGCTTCTTTAAACAGTCTATCATTCTATTTGCAAAAGAGAGCTTTCTAAAAAAATTTGGCATCTTTGTTTCCTTAGCTTGAATCTATGACATCTTGTTCTTGAAGTTGGATGTTTCAAGAATTCTGGTCTATTTTGTCTATTGTGTTGTGTGTACTCACCTAGTAGTGCTTGCTGGGATTGAGCTCTGGCTCTTTGGTCCCGCCTCTCAACTGGTGTACAGATTCCTAGAGCCTACTGGGCTCTATCATATCTACATTTGTAACTGTATGGAGTCAGCCTCCACCACATCACTGTCTAGTGCAGTCCATCTGTTAACTGCCCTGACACTGAAAAAGTTATTTTCTAACGTCCCTGTGGCTCATTTGGGTACTCAGTTTCCACCTGTGTCCCCTTGTTCGCATACCACTCGTGTTAAACAGTTTATCTTAATCTACCCTGTCAATTCCTCTGAGAATTTTGTGGGTAGTGATCATGTCTCCTCTTACTCTTCTGTCTTCCAGTATTGTGAGTGGTATTTCACGCAGCCTTTTCTCGTAACTCATGCCTCTTAGTTCTGGGACTAGCCTAGTGGCATACCTCTGAACTTTTTCAAGCTTCACCTTGTGCTTAACAAGGTACGAGCTCCATGCTGGGGCCGCATACTCCAGGATTGTTCTTACATACAAGGTTCTGAATGATTCCTTACACAGGTTCCTGAGGGCAGTTCTGATGTTAGCCAGCCTCGCATACGCCGCAAATGTTATTCTTTTGATGTGGGCTTCAGGTGACAAGTTTGGTGTGATATCATTTTCCTAGATCTTTCTCTCTGTCCATTTCCTGAAGGACTTCATCTCCCATTCTGTATCTTGTGTCTGGCCTCCTGTTTCCACTGCCTAGTTTCATTACCTTACATTTACTCAAGTTGAATTTTAGTAGCCATTTATTGGACCATTCATTCAGTCTGTCTAGGTCATCTTGTATCTTCATATTATCTTCCTCTGTCTTAATCTTCCTCATAATTTTTGCATCATCAGCAAACAATGAGAGGAATGATTCTATACCCTCTGGTAGATCATTTACATATATCAGAAACAATATGGGTCCA
Source organism: Procambarus clarkii (assembly GCF_040958095.1). Lineage (NCBI taxonomy): Eukaryota > Metazoa > Arthropoda > Malacostraca > Decapoda > Cambaridae > Procambarus > Procambarus clarkii. The sequence continues at coordinate 25,208,554 of NC_091196.1, forward strand.
AGGACTGAACCCTGTGGGACTCCACTGGTGACGTACGTGTGTGTGTGTGTGTGTGTGTATATGTATGTATGTATATATGTATGTATGTGTATGTAATAATACAAATTTTGGTATAAAAATGATCACAGCCATAGAGAATAGGTTAGCTTTGGCACATTGAAAATAGTAAATATAAATAATAGTTTACATATAAACAATAGCTGTACAAGTACACTAAGAATAACGTCAGGTACAGTAACAGCATGGTTTGCTGATGCTCCCATAACATGTATCATAAGTCTTACCAAGTTTCTTTTTTTTACAACTGAATCAACTTCTGTTTAATTTATACTAATAGTAAAATTTTACATCTTGATTGACATAAATTACAAACCTCAATCTTTGGAAATGAACTATGGATATTTTCATTACAAATGAATCATCAGAATGAGCAACAAAGACAAATTGTTCTTGCTGCTAGATGACTGGTATGATTTTGGGGGGTTTTCAGAAGGCTAAAATAAGTTCTGGGCCTCATATGCGGAAAACACATTAAATATTTTCATATAGTCTCCTCCCCTTTTTTACCTGCAACTTTCAATTATCCTAAGGCTTCAACACATCTATCAGAAGAATACATCTTGGAGCTATATACTACATCACAGCCTGGGTTAGTGAGAAGTGTAAACAGGTGTTGAAATCATACCTGACGAGTTGTTAAAAGGGTACAGTATGTGACGCATTGTGCAGTCTCATTCTGGAGCAGTATGATTTCTTCCTGGAACAACAGCTTACTTTACTTAAGAATTTACTCACATATCCACCAACCACCTTTGCATTCTCCACAGAGTAACTTCCATGTAGATGATTCTACAGTTTGGGAAAACAGCCAGATCGTGCTGAGGCTACTCAATTGCTCCCTGAGCCAGAGTCAATGGTCTACCCAGTTCAGTGTCAGGTAAGCCAGGCTTTGTTGATTTACCCCCACCATAACAAGTATCCTTGCAAATGCTTTTGTTACATAACTTAGGAAATGGAAACCATTGGGATTTCTCAATCTACCACTGAACAAATGCTTGCTATAAGACAAAAAAATTATTAAGAAACTATTCTGCTGCAAGTGAGGTTTTGATTAGCAAAGAATGCCAATTATCACTTTGTTAACTACTGCATTAGTTAGTACCACTAACCTTTACTTCCTGCTGCCACTAGAAGGCAGCAAGCACTGTATACAACATTAGGTCATTTAGTGGTGGAATGAGGAACCATTTCCTTCTCACTCATAAACTATGTGGAAGACCATTTGCAAAAGTCTGTGTTACAGTGGGGATTACAGTTAATTAGAGCCTGCAGTGTTGGCAGTGTTCTGGATGGACCCAGGCTCTGCATTGTTACAAAATATTTAACATTTATTAGTTAAATTGAATACTGAGAGATTATTTGGTTTTTAAAATTATTTACTGCAACTCCTTTCATTCATATTTCATATAAGCAGCAAAATTTAAGGGACTCTCTTCATGGTGATGTCCATTTGTGTATGACAATGTGGCATGTGTAGGGGAGAGTGGTGCGAAGTGTGAAGATGTCTGGTACTGCGGACTATGGTAACTCCCATCATAATTGAGGCTTGGCCCAAGGTCACGGTGAAGCGGAGAGGCTTGAGGGAGAGGGGTGAATCCCTGAGTGACAGAGCTCATATCAGGAACAATCATAAGTGGGTCATCTGGAGCCGACTGAGTCTGGAAGGTGTATGTTGGACTTGGTGGGTACTCGGACAGTGTAGTTGGAGGAGGAGTACCTGGCAACTGTGGCTCAAGAGAGACATTGGTATTCTCCAGGTCTGAAAATATGTCTGCCTGTGGGGAAGAAAATGCAAAAATAAATAATAAACTCAAATACTGTACTGTACTATAATATAAATAGCTTACTTTTCTTTTAATTAACATGTGATAAATTTTCCCACCAGGAATATGAATCTGCATAGACAAATAAAAAACAGTAAAAAGTTTGACTAATGGAGCTAATGAGAGTTAGTGTTCACAAAAATCTATCAGTAAGTAAAATATTACAACCAATATACAGTAAATGAAGGTGAAGGAAAGACCCAATATACTGTATGTGTAAATGTATTAAAACCAAATTCTCGGATGCAACCTACATCCTTTCTCAAGGTACTGAAAACAATGTTCTGCTAATACTGTTTACAGTACCTTGAGAAAGGATGTAGACTGCATCTGAAAATTTGGTTTTAATACACTCACACATATATTGGAATTTTCCTTCACCTTCATTCAAGAACTATGGCATTGTAGCAAGTTTTTCCAACAATGCAAATGTAAAAGAGAGAGAGTTTTGGAAATTTTCTAATGCCTGATAATCTTTCCATTTTAAATGAGAATACGGGTTTATGGAATGAACAATTGGGGATATGAGTTTATGTAGCGAAGAAATGGGGTTTACAAAACCAAGTACTGTACTAAGAAGCTGCAAAAGCAAGGGTCAATCTGAAGAAACGAATGACCAAAGCTGGTGCAAGAACTGAACTAGCACACGGTAGACAGCTATGTTATGCCGGGTGGTTTAAAAATAAAGAAAATACAGTACAAAGAACTGTTTAACCACGAACACAGGAACATTCACTAAACAGCGTACACCTAGTGCCCATAAACAATAGTTTTTAAAAGATAAAAATGTGTCTCTAAAGAACAAAATTTAAAATTGAAATCTCAACATAGTTACAATACAAAAATTATTTTATAATATTGTCCACCTAATAATCTTTACAGAGATGGGCTAGATAATGCATTTATACAACACTTCATGAATAATAAAACACTTACCTGTGAACACTCAATATGTGGTGTAATGACATTTGCAACCTCTGTGGAAGTTTTGTTGGCACCGGCAACATCCAAACATTTCTTTTTGCTTTGCCGCTTACGTGTTGATGTTTTGGCTAATTCCTTCTTAGTGTGTTTGTTCTTTATGTGAATCTAAAAAAAATTAAAGCAATTGTGTTAGTTGGAAACAAAATATTGACAATACACAATTAACCTAAACATTTAACATTGTTCAGTCATATTACTGTAATAGAGTGCAGTATCTCAAAGTAAATTCAATGTAAATACTATGACTATTAATTATACTTCACTCCTAAATATATTTTAATGAAACCCACCTTAGAAGAAACTAAAACTAAATAATTTATGCTCAGCTTATTCAGCTTATGCTAAGAAAAACAAAACAGACATTCACCGTCTGTGTTCCTGTGGCAATGAACGAACTCTTCTATTATTCTGACAAATGACATTATGATTTTAAAGATAAATAAACAGATACATTCATAAGGAAGGAATTGACATACAGTAAATCATAATAGGGAAAATAGTTTTAAAAGTAATAAGAGTGAAGAGCACCAGCAGTTACTAGGATAACAATACTGTACTTAGACTGCACAAATACTGAAAATAATACAACAATGCACAATAATCACAGTTCATACATGAATTTTGACATTATAAAAAATAAAGTGCAAAAGAAATTTAGGTCTCCATGAATTGCAAGAAGATTTATCTGAACTTACCCAAAGGCCACTAACACTAGTGGCCTTGATGAGGACAGGAAGCTGCAGGCTTGTCAAAGACCCCCCTCCCCATTTGTCCTGATGATATTTTCAAGCTAGATTTTAACATTTAACAGTGTTTTGGCAGTTATGGCTTTGGCAGGTAGGCAGTTTCATGGGTTTATAACCCCATGGGTGAATATGAAGCATTAATGAACATAACTAATACAGTACTGTATTACCTTTAAACGGTCCTGCCTTAGTGAACAGTAATCACATTGTGGACACTTTAAAGGCTTCTCTGGAAGGTGTAACATCAGGTGCCTTCGAAGATGACTGTTAGTGATGAAACTGTGACTACAGACATCACAAGTAAACTGGCGGCTGTTGGAGTGGTGCTGCATGTGTTCCTTGAGGTGAGACTTCTTAGCAGTTGCATAAGTGCACTTTGGGAACTGGCATCTGAGCAGCTCACCTTGTGTTAGTGAAGGCGGCATGGGAAGAGGTAAGAAAAATCGGTCACTAATGATAAACCATTTTGTACAAGAAGACTGGGTGAACAGTGATTTTAAATATAATACAGTACTCTACTACAATCATTTATTTAGGAAAAACTATTTTCATACTAGGACTTCAGTATATCTATAGATAAGACAATTAACCTAATCAAATAAAAATCACAATGTTAAAAATACAGTATTCAGAACCTGTAAAATTAACATATTTATTAAAGCACAGGTACTCGATCCAAAAGAAATAAATACCTGACAGAATGAACTAGATTTGCTCATATAGTTTGTTCCAATCAGTTTGCTGTAATTTGCCCATATAGTTTGTTCCAAAAAGCTTTCTGTAATTTAATTTTGCTTGTATGGTAGCCAAATAACATACAGGTACAGTATCTGCAAAGCAATACAGAAATTTGGCACCAAACCAGATTATCTGGTGTACAGTACTGCAATGTTAATCCTGTAATGACTAAGCTAATGAATAATGCACTGTAAATGAAACCTACTTACCTGTATGAAACTTTGTGTGAACTATGAGAGCATTTTTAGTTTTTCCTGACCATCCACACGTTTCACATAAGAATGGACGCTCTGTAGTGTGCTTAGTTTCGTGTACTCGTAATTTTTGTATTCGAGTGAAGAGATCCCCACAGATCTTGCCTACAAGGTTCCAAAGAAAAATCTTAAAAAATCAACAAAGATTGAAACATGTTGTAATGCATACTTATCTATAAATTGTACTATTTTGTTGTTTGTTGAAACATTTACACTAATGTATGCTATATTTGTGTCAAAAACACATGCAATTTAATCTTAATTGATTTTTCACAAATTGCTATGTACTGTTTTGTATTAATTCCATTATGTTCAACCATGTTGAGTTCTGCAGAAGTGATAACTTTTTATTTTTTTTTTCCAAATTCTCTTAATTTTCAGTGGTAATTTATTATCCTTCAATACCCTAGAGTTAAAAATAAATAATATACAGTACTCAATAACACTTACATTTGTATTTCCTAATTTTAGAATGTTGGGTTAAGTGTTCAGTCAAATTGAACTTCTTGTGTGAACTAAATGAGCAGTGTGGACACTTGTGGGTTTTGGTTTCCTGGTGAATGACTCGGTGGTCCAGCAGGTGGTAAATGCGCTTGAAAGATGCATCACCTGCAAAAGAATAATAAGGATGATGATGATAATAGTAATAATGGGTATGTTGACCAGACCACACACTAGAAGGTGAAGGGACGACGACGTCCCTTCTCAATCGACTTGAGAATGGTGCAGGACGGACCAAAACGTCGTCGTCCCTTCACCTTCTAGTGTGTGGTCTGGTCAACATACTTTAGCCATGTTATTGTGACTCATCGCCTAATAATGATTATGATGTGGGAATTTTTAAGATTTTAAATTGAGCTTCAAATAAGTTTGTTTTGTAGACATGTGATCCATATCCATTAATTAACAATTAAGTTACTCATGAAAAAGGATGTCGCATTGACAACTTGATGGCTCACAGGTGTTTATACTCACAGATGTCACAGCAGTGTGGTGGACCTGGAAAATGTTCCCGCATATGCACAAAGTATTCTTTCGTACGAGGAAACGATGCTTGACACAGTTCACAGACTCTCTCCGACGTAGCACAGCTTGTCTTGATGACTTCTGTTACAAAGAGCAAGAAAATGACACATTTGAAATGTTTTCAAGAGACAATAAATTTAACTAAAATATAACTGATATGAGAACTGTATTCAATTATACATGAATTCCTTAAGAGGAAGCATAGGATTATTATAGAGAAGAATAAGATTAGGAGGATTCAGATTAAGATCAATAGGATTGGTGGATATGATAGGATTTAGGCCCAAAGCCAAGAGCCTGGTGCGACATGCTGTAATTCAGTGCAGGATTAGTGGAATTAAATAGGAGAATCAGAGCAGGATAATTGTAATTCTAGTATTATTAGTATAAGGTTAGATGAGAGGACAGTGCATCCTTTTCTAACTTTGAAACAAAAATAATAAGTATATAGGAAACTCATTAGATTTGGCTTCTTCTTACCTTTTCCTTTTTCTGTCAACTTCACTCTTCTACAAGTTCTTCGCAGTGGCTCATTGTTTACAGTTGTTGCAGTTTCCCTTTCTTCATTGCTTCCTTTGTCTTTATTTAGCACCTTATCTTTGCATTCATTAATTTTCAACTTTTCACCAGCTTCTTGCTCCATGGCCTCTCTTTGAGAGCTGTCTATTAAATTGTCTTGAAGCATTTCAGATGGGTCATCCGGGTTGAGGTCGTCAGTTTCCAGGTGCGGCATATCAATGAAGTTAGTGACAGCAACATTACCAGAGAGAGAGGTCTCAGATGTAACTATTGTTTCTTGACTAGTGTTTGACAGCTGCTCTGTGGGTGGTACATGTAAGCTATGATAATGTTTAAGGAGGATAGGAGAGGAAAATGATTAAATGTCAATTAACCATTAACATCTCATTTACCCTGTCATACACGATGGCTGCAATTTCATTAGAATAAATTTTTGTACATGGGCTATTTGCAACTCTTTATATAGGTTTACAAATTGTTTTTAAATACGTTAGTGTTTTTCATTCACAGGTATTCATGTACAGTATTTATGTTTCATATACTTAAATACTTTTTCTTTTATTTCTTTAAATCAAGGCTGGATGGAACAAGAGCAAATTGGACAACAATAAATGTTCTGGGAATGCCTTTTGTATTGAAGTACATCTATTGAATTTGGTATTTAGTTTATTTAAATACAGTACTGTACTGGAGATAATATGTAGGGCACTATTTTTCTTGTTCAATTTCTGCTATTATTATGATTAACTTTTGTTCTCCAATACATACAAATTAATCTTAAACTCTTAAACTGGAAGCAACAAACAATTATTCTAAACTTGTGCAGAATAATTTTTCGGAATACATTCTCAACACAACTCCACTCTTGAAACAAAAATAGTTCCTGATATGATCAAATTTGTTCTAGACGGTCTCGAGGTCTATAAAAGTGAAATCCATTGGAATTGAGTTCCGCTGCACTGTATTTTACTTAGAATGAGATAGTTTGCCAATACAGTAGAAGAATGAAATTACTGAAGTGTGCAAACAATATGTAAGATGTGAAAAAGTAGATGGATAATTGCTATCTTAAAATTTACTCTGTATGATAGTTTTTAATACAGTACAGTACTGCAAATTAAATTAGGTTTAGAATGATTTATTATGAAAAGATTGTCCTCCAACTTCTGCATTCAAGTAAGCCTTTTCCTATATTCTTTTTTACAGTACCTGTATATTAAATCCATTTGATTTCTACGCTACACTCCTAACACAAAATAACATAACAAACCTGTGCAGGGATTAATGCTGCGGTTGATTTTAAACTTGACCTGTCGTGGTGTGTTATCTATAGCTGGAACCACAGGGGGGTGTAATCCTTCTGGCAAGGGAGCTTTGGATATATTATCTTGAAGATTCTCTGGATTTTCCATTGATAATTTATTTTCTGTTAATATGCTTCTTAAATCTGAGCCACATCCCTTGTACATGTGATTTCCATCCTCAGACTCTGAAGGGCATCCTTTGTAAGCGCAATTCTCATCTATAGCTACTCCAACAAGAGTGAAAACCCCCTTTGTCTCTAAACCACACTCGGAGGTCAATCTCTTTCCATCTAATAGCAATTCTTGTTTAACTATATCTCTGGATCCCAAAGCTAACATGGAATTCTCCCCCAACCTGCTCATATCTCTGTGAAATTTATCTACTGTGTTATTTTTTAAAGGGTAGTGCTCATAATGTGCCTCTTCAACTATAAGTCTCTCTGATATACCATTATTTAGTGAAATATTTGTTGCATCTTCCACCGCAGATATGTCTGGATTTTGAGACAAACTGCGTTTCATGTCCGAGCACTGGGAGAACTGGTGTTGAACAGTCATGTCTTGTGGACAATTAGACATTTGAGTATCAGTCGAGTTATCATTGTAATACAGATCACGTTGATTGTGGTTTATGTCCTCAGTGTTTGTTGATTCATCATGGTAATATGATTTGGCATAATTTTCTTGATTATGATGTGACTCAATAATTATATGTTGGGCATCTTTACCATCAGTTGGTCTACAAGGGTAAAAACTAATTCCAGGATTAAAATTCTCATCATAGGGAAATGACTGCGTACTCTGGTCATCTGAGACAGTCATATCGTCTTCCGGATTGTATGTGCTAACATAATAAGACACAGCACTTGCAAAACTTTGTTTGTTCTTAATAGGACTTTCTCTCATAGAATAACCACTAGAAGGATTAACCCTTGAATTGTATGAATCTGAACTAGGAACTTTAATACTGAAGTTTTGATCATAAACTTGTCTTTGGTACATGTGACTTGAATCAGATGAAAGGGACTCTTCGGCACCGTAAGGCTCTTGGTGCCAGACAGTTGTGTTCCGCATGAAAGACTGCCCAAAATGCCCTTGGCTATTGCATGTAAACTTGTCATCTGCTGTGGTTGTGTCTCCAACAGAATCGTCAGAAATGTGAGCATGGCAGCTAAGAACATTAGAAACAGGGGGTGGATGAGAAAAAACTAAATTTGGTTGGTTAATGTGGACATCTTGAGAATTATGTCCAATACGACATACATCTTGGGAGCTATGCCCGATACGACACGCATCTTGGGAGCTATGCCCAATATGACACATATCATACTGGCTATGCTGTTCATTATCTTGGTCATCACATCCTCTTCTAGAACTGACATGAAAGTCACTAATTTTATGGTGAGAGTGAACGGCAGATGAGTTAGCTGTATCTTGGGTATCTAAGAGAAGATCTTGCGTGGTATGAGGAGTTAGGGCAGTGTGATTTGCAAAGTCACTAATAGCTGGCACACAGTCCTGACTTCTTCCACTGCCAAGTGGGTCCTCTTGAAGTTCATCAATTGCTGTAGAAATTGCAAGACTCAAGAAGCTTTCGTTGTCAACAACAGAGTCAGTTGACTGAAAAAACAAATTTCAACTGCAAGTTTGATGTACATAAACATATTAAACACATGAATAAATAATCATATCTTTATTACTGACTTTTCAAAAGCATTATAATAAAGTAAACTGGTGGATCAAACAAATCAACAACATAGCTGTCATGTTTATGTTCATAATTATATTATTGTAGTTTAATCTCTGCTCCAACATTTTACCAATCCTAAAATGTGTAATCAGTAGGTTTAAAATAATATTAAATGATAACTAAAATTTTCTTGGAATGGAAGAATAGGGAATTTACAAGACATCATTGTGAATTCATTGATAGCAATAAGGCCAAAACAAGGTCTTAGTGCTACCAGATATTAGGAAATATATTAATGCCACACAAAACACAAGTCACCCACAATGATGCAGCCAACAAACACCACACAAATCTATCTAGTACAATCCTAAGGCTTGGCAGCACTAGCGCTTAAGCACCAGGGAGCTATTAAAAAGACTGTCATGAAAAAGGAATTTCATTACATTCAGTGCTTGATCAATAAAGAGATAGTAATTGTTATGATGATAAACAATACTGTATTCACAATGGAGAAGAAGCTATCTTTATAAGTAGATTAAGGGGATCATTTTTTTATGTTCAGAAATGAGACAATAGAAGCAATAGTTAAAACAGCCCTAAATAATTAAGTGAATAGAGGAATAAATATAAAAACCTTTTTCTGATATTATTTGGGTACTAGATATACCATATTGTACTTACCTGACAGAATTTTGCTTTCAATTTTGAGAAAGATGCATGTAAGTCTGCAGGTAGCAGAGCATGCTCGTTAAGGGCATCTAAGAGAAAGAATAATGCCAGTAATGAACTGGGGTTTGTGTAGAGCGGATGGGTTTGAGTGAGGCGAACGGCTGTCTGTGGGTTGAGATGGGACCACTGTACCCAGGTGAGGAGACTACGCAGGTTTCGCTCACGACTTTTAGGGCAATGGTGTACCCAGCGAGTCACCAGCAGCAGAGTCTGGTCCTCAAGCAGCTGCCAACTCTGTTAAATTACATGATATTTGAGTTGCATATTTTGAACAGTGACAATAATAACAAATATAGCATCCTTATATATATTTATATATAATATATATAATTTAGTATAGTAGAAGTTTGAAAGATAAAGGCATTACACATCATCATTGCCTCATTTCAGAGGCAAGGAGAGGCATCAACACAGCACTACACAGCCAGCACACAATACAACAGAAAATTCTTCATAGCAGCATCCTATCTTTTCAAAAGATTAGTTGCAGTACTCCTTGTAACTTGTCATGTAAAATTAAACATTTACTTTGAGTTTTTGAGTATAACACTTTGAGTTTATGGATTGGTTAGATTTTAGTATACAAGTGTTAGTGGAAAATATATAATTATTTAATTTTGGGAGGCAATATTTTCTCTCTCTCTATTTTAAAACAAGATAGATATTTTTTACTATTACTGTAATTCTGAACAACTTGATCAGCATACTCACTGGCGTCCGTAAAAAATCCTCTAATCTGGTGTGGGAAAGATCAAGAACTTCTTCACCCTCAATAATTTCTGATAAATGGCTTTGAATAAAAGTTCCAGTAGTTTTTTCCAAGGCTTCCAAGTTAAATCTGAAAGAAAGAAAGAGATATAACTGAAAAATAAAATTACTGTAGTGTATTGTGAACTCTGATGGAATTATTTAATCAATAACGTCACTTTCAATGGACAGTAGCCTCTAAATTTTAAATACGGTATTTTAATCATTGATCTTAAGATCATGAAACACGTGCTTTCACAGAAAATGTTTTGATATTATAAAGAGTACATTCTGTTAACCTTTCACCTTTCACCTCACCTTCACTCTTGTCTTATACTGCCTCCCTCTTTACCCAAGTCTTCATAATTTGTTAAGGGTAAACCATGGACCAAATTACTCTCACTTTAATTTCTTTTCATAAGTGAGTTGGGTTATTTGCTTGAGTACATTTTATTTTCAATAAACTCTAGAAGTGAACTGTAACTCATATCAATTTCTAATTACTGGAAGACTGAGCCAACATGGTTCACCTCAAAAGACTTTATGGTATCAAGCTGTGGGTGACTGTATGTAAAGGGTGTTATTTCACTGCACTTGATGTATGTCTTTGCTTATTACATATTTTGTGTACACAGACACAAAAACAGGTACTAATAAATCTTGTTCTGCATGCAGAAAACTCTCCCAGCATCAACTGCTAATTCTATAACCGAGTGCTATGCTGCAAAATCAATACAAGTGTTGTGCACAAACATCAATTACAATTAATACCCTCATATGAAGCAGAAACTAACAACTATAAGGTCACCCAAACAGGGATCTACAGTATAATCTGTAATAATTGTATGGATCCCATGATGGTAACAATAACCAAGATTTTGTCACATGCAAGAACCATGTACAACATCTCATGAACTTCAGGGGTCACAAACTCATCATGCAATGAGTCACAATAACGTAGCTGAAGATATGATGACCAAATCCACACGTCAGAAAATGAAGAAACGACAACGTTGCAGTCCGTCCTGAACCATTATCAAGTCGTGTGATAATGGTCCAGGACAGACCGAAATATCGTCGATTCTTCATTTTCAAACGTGTGGTTTGGTCATCATGAACTCATCATTAAAGAAGAAAACATTAGAAGACAGAAGATAGTCTTCAGCCATCAAACACTACAATGCAATCAAATGGAATGAAGAAAAATATATCATTGATACCCTTTGGCTAAATTATTACTTAAAAATATAATTTATAACACACAATCCCTTACATCCCTCACTTATAGTCTATTCTTATCTTAGCGTTTCTCTACACTGTTTCAGTACTTTGTATTCTCCTCATGATAGACAGTTAATAAGAGACCACAGCATTATACTCAATGAGCATTATTCTTACTTTGTTGCCATGTCACGTACAGTGAGACAGTTTGTAGAATCCAGGTATCTTTCAAGATATTCAGCACAGTGCTCCTTTAATTTGGCAATAAGTAGCTTGTTGGCCAGCCTCAAAAGTTCTGCCACATTGGTTTTGTCAACTACAACTGTCCCTGTGTACATATATGCCAGGAGGCAATGGAACACTTCTGGATCCTGCGAGCTGATGGTTAGCTGTTCCTTGACAGTTTTACTGGCTGTAGATGAGGACATACTATATTATTAATGAGAAAACAAAAAGTATAAGCATTCGGAAATATGTAAAGTGAAAAATACAAAAAGTGGGTTACAATTTTGTTTAGTATTCATGAAAGGTAAACAAAGCACCAATATGGGCTACAAACCCAGCTTTGCATGGTGATGCATTCCTAAACATCTCCTGTTAAGAATATTTTAGAAACAAAATGAAAGCTTTAAATGTATATGGAAAGCTCTTTTCCATGGTGCTCTCTAAGGCAAAATAGAACTGAAGTCAGGTATGGCAACCTTCCCCATGGTATTGGTGGGAACATTTGAATGGCTAGCTGGCAGAGTAATTCTCTAACACTATAGAGTGTTAACTTTTTAGTACAGTATGAAGATACTGTAACTGTGACATTTTCAGACCAAATGCAGTAATGCATTGTGATTGGCTTCCAGTTTTAAAGCTGAATTTATATTGGTTTAATAAATCCAGTTGAATCTCCTCCAATATATTTTAATATTATAAATTTTATAAACTTAATATTTATGCAATTAAACAATTTATTATTAAAATAATTAAGATTCTATAAATTACATACTTGATACTGTACTAACAATTGAATTGCAAAATCAACAAATGAAAAGCAGAGGTATGACTGTGTTAAACCTATAAAGAATTTAAATTTGTGGCTCGTTTGCAAAAGTTAAAGCCCTCATACACAACTGCAAGTGTACTGTACAGTATCTGTAGTAAACATTGACTTTCCCGAGAAATAGTAAACTGGAAAGGCAATGAAGGAAAGAACTTCAGATTAATATGAAAAACTGCACTGGCAGCAAGGGTATTACTTCCATATACAACACATTCAGCCACAATACAAAAGAGAACCATCCCATCACCTTTAAAAATGGAATCAAAGTAAGGGGAACAAGCAGCCAGTACACAACGATGAGCCTGGAACTGCTTGCCCACCACATGGAGGATAACGTCACAGCACCGTACAAGTTCGCGCTGACTTCGTAATTTTTCCAACACAGCAGTACCATGCTGGTTCTCTGTGAATGTCATGGCATTGTTGGGAAGTAGCGTTAATGCCATTGTTGGAAGCACACACTTATCTGAAAACAAAATTCCATAGTAAGCTAAAATTTGTATGGAACTCTATTGCTGTAACCTCTCCATACACACATCCTGCTTCCTCACATACAAGGAACAATGGCTTTGAGCTCAACAAGCCACAGTGTAAAACAGGATTGTGTCTGAATGAAATACTTTTTAATCAAAATAAAGATATAAAATATAATGAAACAAGTGATGCTATAGACAACATATATTAACAAAACACACCAAGAAACATTAGTGTATGTAGAACAAAATGTCTAACAAAATAAAAGCCTCTCAACTGATTGGCAGTTAATTTATGTCAAGTTTAACTTCACCACTTCATACATGCATAACTGCATGTATTAATGCAATTTTTTAAATTATTATTTTTATGTTTGCCTTGTCAGGGCCAATAAACTGTACTGTACAATGCAGACATTTCATTGAGTATTATTCCTTTGAAGCCTTACTAAAATATTGTGGATGGTAAATATAGAGGCTGCACCAACTATCAAATCCGCAGGTAAATAAAAATATCACTCAACTGCATGATATCAGTACGTGGGGTTTACTGATTTGTTTTTTGAAGTGTTCTGCACTTTCTTACCTAGTACAGTATTAACTGAAATATAATAATTAATATTTAAAAAAAAATAAAAATAAAATAAAATGTTTATTTAGGTAAGGTACATACATACAAGAAATTTTTACAAAGATTGGTTGACTTATAGGTAGAGCTAGTACATATAGCTGAAGTACATTTGCTGAAGTCATCTCAACAGGCTGAAACATTTATCATGTAACCATCATATACTAATTTTAATAGTGAATACTAAGACCATAAGTATTGAGGTAGACTTGTGAAAACTTGATCAATCTATCCTGATGCATTATAACTGCTTTTAAAATTTTTAGGCTCTTAGAGAAAACAATATTTTATGTATCTTAATAACAACTCAGTGCACAACTCCTGGGATTATCATCCATCAATATAATCAATCTAATTTTAAGCCATTTAATAAGTAGCATTTTTAAATATAATTTGTGCATTCTTCTGATCCTGTACGTAATCATATGCTTACAACCCAAACACAGCTTACTGGTATTTTTCAGTAGCCTGGTGGGCCGCTCGGACAATCCCTTGGGAGATGTTGACAATCTGCTTGGTGGTGATGGCAGCCTGCTTGATGATGATGGCAACCTGCTAGATAGTGATGGCAACCTGCTAGATGGTGATAGCAACCTGCTAGATAGTGATGGCAACCTGCTTGATGGTGATGGCAACCTGCTAGATAGTGATGGCAACCTGCTTGATGGTGATGGCAAGCTGCTTGATGGCAAAGGTAGCAGACACAGCATTCAGTGACAAACTAGAGCCAAGATACTATTACAGAAAATCACAAACTCTCTTCCTGATGGCAGGCACAGTCTTGAATGTTTCAAAAGGCCTCTGTTCACCAGCAAGGATGAATAGTCTGTTCAATGGTGAAGATGCCTTTTTGTGATGTAGTGGTTATAGAGACTTTTTTATGTAGACTTGGGAGACTTTGTCGTGATGTAGTGACAGTGGACACTTTTTTGTTATGTAGGATTAATGGATAGACTTTTTCATGATGTGGATGTGTTAGAAATTTTGTGATATAGTAGCAGTGGAGACTCTTAACGTAAAGGTGCTGGAGACGTCGTGATGTGGTGATAGTGGAGACTTTCGTGATGTAGAGGTGCTGGAGACGTCGTGATGTGGTGATAGAGGACACTTTCGTGATGTGGTGATAGAGGACACTTTCGTGATGTAGAGGTATTGGAGGCGTCGTGATGTGGTGATAGTGGACACTTTCGTAATATAAAGGTGCTGGAAACTTCGTAAAGAACCAGCAATATAAACTTTCGTGATGTAGGGGTTAAGGAGTCACCAGTCTGTTATTCGTGATGTAGAATCCCGAATATCATGACGTATATTGTTAAGAAGTCTATTATTTATGATGGTGTGGCTAGAGTCCTCCCTAACACAGGAGTTCTGAGGTGTCTGGAGTCTCCTGCCGCACTCCAGACAATGTTTACAAATAGAAGGCGAGCAGGCAACCTTCCCGCCGACTTCTGAAAAATAATTGTCACCACCAACATAGTTTAAATTATACATAGAGCACATTGTATTGTGCACATTGTATTGAGCACTATAATTGTATTGCCCGAAACGCTTTGCGTAATAGTGGCTTTAGGCATTGTATGTACTAGCTCTACCTATAAGTCAACCAATCCTTGTAAAAAAATTTTGTATGTATGTACCTTACCTAAATTGTTGTATAATACCTTCTGGTTTAGTAGTCTTCACTATGGCTAAGAAATTGGTGGCTGATTTTAAACAGTACTTATATGGTGCATATGGAATCATCATCAAAATCATCAAATTTTCAGATTACATTAAGATCTATGGTAAAGTGGGAAGTGAAAATGGTACAAATTGGGCTACAAATAGCGAATTGGGCTACTTTTGAGAGGCCCGCGCTCCCAAATTTTTAATTTCGCTACTTGCTACTTTTTGGGCTAATTTAAAAGCAAGATGTGCTAATTTGGGTTATTAATGTTAAGAATGTACGATTGCGAGTTACATGAAAGTAACTAAGCTATAAATAATTGTAATTAATAATAAATGTAAATATTAATTAATACTAAATAATATTATTTAATAAATTGGTCATAATTCAATGCAGAGTTTTCTTCCAAACACAGACACTTCTAAATATAAATGCAAGATAATAGATAGATCGATAAATAAATAGACAACTATCAAATATTGCAACAAGTAATGGCGAGAGGAAAAAAAATAGACAGTATACATTACATTTGAAATTAATAATGGATGAATGGTAATAAATTGGTGTATATTTGTATGTATACCAGACAAAGTCCATTTAATGGCAGAATTTAGCCATTTTGTGTAAAAACTTTTATATCTCATATTATTAATTATAACAGTAATCGAAAAAGTCATAGTTTGTATATACAAAAGATGAAACCGCGAGCCAGCGATGTGCTGAGTCCATAAGGAGGCTGAGCTTAAAACAAAATGTCATAAGCAAGGATGGTGTGCTGAATAAAGATGATTTATTAAGTGGACGGAGCCTTTAGCTGATCCCTTCCTGTGATTGGCTGTTGTGTGAATGTCAACAAAGAATATCTACCAATGATATGCCATTTATTATGCACCCCATACCATCTGTGGGCGGAGCTTGGAACCTCCTACCCGAGCACAACAACCCGCCTTATGGGTTGCTGTTTGGCTATTTATAGTGCGTTGGAAAAAACAGAGATGGCGTTAGTTGTATTTTGCAGGGTAATTTGTTACAAGTGTAATTTGATGTCAACAGATGGCGTAAGCTGTATCTTATGGCCACTGTTGACCAGCCAGTTGATAGTGTTCTCTTCTGCCGACAGATGGCATCAGCTGTGTTATTACTTCCGAATTCCCTTTAAACACTGATCTACAAATCCCTTGGCTTATGATAAGGTTTTATACCATTTATGATAAGTATTAGATAACTGGAGTTCCGCAATTAATTTTATTTATCAACTGTTCAGGATATCATCATATAATGTCTGGTTAGGACGTACTGCTCTCGATTGATGAAGATTAAGCCACCCAAGAGGTGGCACGGGCATGAATAGCCCGTAAATACTGCTCTCGTAATATTATTCAAGGGGGGTGGGGGAACTATCAAGTGGAAGCGTCAAGCCATTACGACTATATAACACTGGGAAAGGATCAGGATACGGGTACACGGGAGACATCTCCCGTCACGCAGGGTGCAGTCGCACCTCCACAGATCTCCAGTATCAGCTCTTGATACTGGTAATGGCTCAAAAGGGCCACCACTTACGGGCTATTCATGCCCGTGCCACCTTTTGGGTGGCTTAATCTTTATCAATCAATCTATCAGGATACGGATTTGGGATGGAACGGGGGAAAGGAATGGTGCCCAACCTCTTTGGCGGTCGGGGATTGAACGCGGGCCTGTAGGAAACGAGACCGTCGCTCTACCGTCCAGCCCAAGGGTTAAGCATAATATTATTAAAAACAACAATTGCATATAATAACAGTATTTCACATGAAAAATACTTAATATTGAAATTTGGTAGTGAATTTCAATCTAGGAATCTCCTATGACTAAACTGTACTTTTTAATCATTTTTATGTACATACCACTTATTTGTCACCACTTATTATTAAATTATTAAGTACTTACTACTTATTATTAAATTATTAAGTACTTACTATAATAATTAAATAAATTATTTTATTTAATATTTAAATTAAATGATAAAATAATAGGTAATAATAAATCATTGTGTACGGGGACAGGCAGCCATTGTATATATACATGTTAGGCTTATACCAAGGTCCCACAAAGGTGCCACAAAGGTGCCAAATTAAAGACTGGGTGCTGCCGGGGCGGGCCCAAGGGCTGCTGGCGGCCCTGGCCAGGCTGAACTTCCGCGCCCTTATAATCACCATTGTTTAATAATCTTCACAGGGAGAAACAACTGTAAATATAGGAATAGTTTATTACAACATACACGGTAAAGAAAACAGCTCGGAAACTAAGGAAATAAAGCTGCCGAAAAAACATCAATGTCCACTTCAAGTTCAAGTATGTTTATTGAGACAATAAAAAAATACATCTCAAAGGGATAGAGTAGCTTAGGCTATTTCTATCCACCCCCCGCCCTCCCCTCTACATCAAGTCCCTCAAGGGGCGCACAAATTCAGTGAGTACAAATACACAAATCACAATACAAGAATCCCATTTAACATAGCAGGTTAAAATAGGAAGCACAGCATATAAGTGTTACAAGTGAGTTACAAGTTACAAGGGAACAAGTGAGAAGGCGGTGGAGGCCAAAACCGGAATTGTCACAAGTTACGAGCGTGTTGTTTTAGGTACACATTGTGTAAGTAAACTCAAAAATAAATATATGTTCATTTGGTTTAAGAGCAATACAAAAAATAAGTTCATACATGCAGCACATGCTAAATACAACTACAGTAAAAATTACACTACAATAAATTTTCATCTACAATTATATCTAATAAAGTAACATATAGTAAAATACAGTTTTAAGTTAGAAAAATACATCATAGTATTTGAAATCCATGTATGCACTAATTAAAAACCTAAAAATAAAATATCTAAGATATTATAATAAAAGATACTATGAAATTTAATGATACCATAAATATAGTATGTGAAGTAAGTACTTCACATACTATAGTCACAACCTATAGTGTAGTAAGTACAGTATAGTGTAGCAACCTACAGTAAGCAACAATAGGTTGCTTAGTCAATATTGAGCATAATGGTGAGTTTATACACAGTATAGGCTGGGACACTATTGACAGGTAAAGTAATTATCAATATAAAACCCTAATTAGCAAGTATAGCTTGTTAGTCTACAAAAAAAGGCACACAAGCTATACCATAGATCTATAGATACACCTGTTGTGACATGCAAAGTTACATAGATCCATCTATTTATATATATATATATATATATATATATATATATATATATATATATATATATATATATATATATATATATATATATATATATATATATATA
This sequence comes from Procambarus clarkii, assembly GCF_040958095.1. Taxonomy (NCBI): domain Eukaryota; kingdom Metazoa; phylum Arthropoda; class Malacostraca; order Decapoda; family Cambaridae; genus Procambarus; species Procambarus clarkii. The sequence continues at coordinate 25,227,520 of NC_091196.1, forward strand.
TATATATATATATATGAGCCGAGTTTTCCTGAAGCTATATATTTTTCTTTAGAAAGATAAAGCTTTCCATTATATTATAAATTATTTACTTTTTTGTTAATTTGAGTTCAAACTAAAGTAGAAATATGACCAAACCTAACCTACTTAACCTAACCTAAACTAACATAACTAAGTCAATAAGTCATGTTCTTATTATAATATAATATTATTTCAAACCAACTGGAAGCAATTTTTTTAAAATAGCGAAAATCATTCCGCCTATTAGGCAAATCGGGCCTTGCCTTATTGAGCTTTGCATAATAGGCCTTGCATAATATAGATATTATGCCAAGTATAGAAAAAATCATATTTTGTACAGATACAGTTTTATCGCTATGTGTACCATTTTAACTAGGATAGAAAGATTCTGCACTTATCTAACTTAAATATACTATACACATTTACATAGTGCCACATAGAACATAGAACCACATAAAACACACACAGGTTAACAATCACAATCGGTATATCATTACGCACATAAGGGCCCAAGTAGGGAAGCTGAGGCACCAACAATGCTCTCATTAGCTTGAGAGGCGAACGTATTGACTGGCTATATTCTGTGAGATGCCAGAACGGCTCCACGGAATGAAACTTGTGTTACAGGGACGGTAGACGGCACTATAATATGAACTACCTGTATATCAATACAATGTAAACAAATTATAAGTTACGATTCTGAACACAATGTTGTCTTTTGCGTCCAATATGTACGTCTGCGACGCAACTTTAACAAGTCTCTCCACCGTCCAGGTTGAGAGGCAAGGGTATTTTTATGGCGGTGTATATTAAGTAGCTGTGGGGGGGCCCCTTGGTGAAGCGATAGATGATTTTGACAACATTTGTAAAATCTGGTGACACCCCATACCATTTGGAATATGACAAGAGAATTTGGAGACCATATTCGAATTTGGATCCCTGAAGATTGTAGAGAGAAGATACATGTATCGTTTGAGCATGATACAGTTAAGAAAAAATAAAGAAATATTCCTACTCTCTAAACACGAATGAGGTCTAGTTATTGCACAGTAGCCACTTTCAAGTCTTACACTCACACACATACAGCTGTAGACACAAGTTTTTGGTCATTGCTGAATCTGGGATGTACTGAAAAAGTATAAGTGACCCAAATATCATACCGAAACGTAGGCAATTAGTTTCGCCAAATTTGGGAGAACTAATACTGACTCATTTACAGTAAATATTGGGAACTGTTATGAAAACAAAGACTGAGAAGTTTGACTGTAGAGTTAGGGCAACATCAAAAGAAGAAAGTCTTGCAGGATACTTTTCAACATTAAGTATCACTTTAAAACATGTTATCATTTGCTTAACTTATTCAACAATGTGTATATGCTTGCCCAATAACCCTACAATTTAAAATAACAACATATTTTTTAAGTTATGCGGGAAAAGCTGTATTTAAAAGTGATTTTGATAAACAATTACTTTACCTACTATGTAACCACTTTAACATATCTAATGTATTGTATATATTGCATGTACGAATAAGATAATATATACTGTTCACACAACAGTTTCTCGGTGATCCTCAGATGGGGTTTGCAGCCTTCATGGGATGACTGATGCTGTTTCTGGAGATACTGGCTTGCGGCACAGAAGTCGGCTGATGCTTATGTCCATTTAATAATTGATGCTGGTTCATGAGATTGACTCCGGAACAAGAGAAGACTGATGCTAGGCTATTTGATAACTGGTGCTGGTTCATGAGATGATTGACTGGTTTAAAAGTCTCACTGGATGTTTCAAAATCTTGTGTCCCGCTTAGACTGGAACAAACAATGTCGTAATTTAATTCTTCATATTACCATTATGTTAAGTACAAAGACAAACACCTAAATTAGTCAACAAAAAAATTAATAATATATATGCATGGTGAAAACAGAAACCTCTCTTCCTTGTTACAAAATTTAGATACTTCCTGGAATAAAGCTATCTTTGCAATTAGAGCGAATAAATTGTCCTTAAAACTGTAACCCCCCTACCCCCCCCCCCACCCACAAAAAAACTCCCCCTTTAAAAAATGTCCCAAATCCATTTCATCCAAGAGCTGTCCCCCGGTTTATGAATTAACTGTATATTACACATAACAAACGAATTACGTTAAACTTTAACCACTATATTCGAAGCATTTTTCTAAATACTTAACTCACGTATAAACTTTAAACTGCCACCGAAATCACAACACCTTGCCTAGCCTAGAGCTAACGATGTACACAACCATAACATATAAGAAAGTTTACACATTTGAGACCGAGAAATAAGATAATTCCGCCTTATCGCACTGTATTAGAAATATTAACAAATATATGCTTTAGCAGCTGGACACTTTTGAGGGTGTTGAGGATGGGCGTGGAGTGAAATAGCCACAGTAGTAGTACAATAAATAACATATACATTAAATGTCGCTTGCTCTTACATACATTCAAATACTAAAACAAGATATGCGTGTTTGGCTCCACACGGTCTAGTGGTAAATAAACTAGGGCTATAAGAGTCAACACGTAGTATATCGCTGTAGCACAGTAGTCTACGTCCTCGGCTTGCAACCTGGTGACTCGGGTTCAATTTCTGATCGAGAGAGCAACGGCTGGCCATATTTCCTTTCACCTAATGACACTGTTCACCTAGCAGTAAAATAGGTACCCGGGAGCTAGGCAATTGTTGTGGTTTGCATCTTGGTATGCGCCTCCATAAGTCTAAGTGGAGATTACTGATTACTGCTGTTAATGAACTCGCAGAACAGATCTAACAGTTTGTAGTTGACGAAAGTATTGAATAAGGTAGACCGAGAACAAGAAAGGGATCCCCCGTACAATATGTTTAAGTTAACAAGGGAGGAGAAACTGAATCAAGCTGTGGCGTGATATTTAAGGGCGAGAGTATATGGCTCAGAAAGGTTAATGTGGCCAAATCTTACTGTGGAAGGAGAGTACTCGCTGTGAGAATGTCCCGAAGGGGATCCTCTTGGCTTCAAGCTCACTTTTGGTAAATAGACAGAACCGGAAGCAAACTCATCATTCTGCAAAAAGAAACACTTATCAATCTTGGACTGAGCAGGAACATGTTTGTCGTACTTAAGCCACACTCAGAAATATAGGTTTAACTACATTGTTAGGATAAATAACTAGATATATTTTATAATTACATCTTATTTTTTCTATGCTGTTCTAGTGAAATATTTTAATGATTTAATTTTGTATTTTGTCAATCGGTATATATACCGAAGGGTACTGTTGTCAATGTATATCGAGAGGTATAGTGCTCAATATATATATACTGAGAAGCATACTTATCAGTATATATACCGCCATTTTTCTTTAAGTGCACCTGGTAGTCGGTGGATCTGCCGCTTGGGTTCCAAGAGGAAGCCTGCGACAGCCCCGGGGGAGGAGTGTTTGTTGTGGAGTAGGCCGTGTCGTGTATCACCTCCTCAAGAGACGACTTCGACCTCGTCTCAGACTTGGCCAGCTTCTTCTTCTTCCTGCCAGGAGATACAAGTTCTAAGCATCGTTTACTTTTACAAACAATCTAACAAAATGAACAAATGATAAAAGAATTATATATATATATATACGTTCAGCTGGCATATAAAATAAAAGAGGCCCAGTAACGGAGAGCTCTCAGCAGGTGTTAGGCCCACAGATGCGAGGGTTGGCAGCTGTGCAACACGGGACATTATTGTGTACACTTACACAATAATGATGATAATGGCTGCGATGATCGCGACGCCAAAAACAGCGCCCAAGACGGACACAACGATGACCCATGCTTTAGTTGATTCTACTGGCACTGTTGATATAAATAAATAAATAAATAAATTAGCGGCTTTAGGCATTGTATGTACTAACTCTATCTAGAAATCCAACATTATGTTTGTAACTCATCTTGTATGTATGTATACAGTTTTTTTAAGATATATTAGAAGCTAAAGTAATACAGTCATTTAGCACGGTGTAGATTATTGATCATATCAGCAGGTCTAACAATTAGTGTGATCAATACCAGGTGAACAGTCTTAAAATGTGTATCAGTAAATGAGAATATAACTTAGCCAGGAGTATTGACCTGAAGCTTGGAGGAGAGTGGATCCCAGGACGGTGCCGGAGTTATCCACTTGTACGACCAACACGTTCACCACCTGCTTCTCTTGCGTCCCCTGTTCACCAGTGAACAAAATCTGGGTTAAAAATTTGCGGGTGAAATATTCCAGAGTTGAGAGACACTATCTTGCGGTGACATGAGAATACCACTGCCGGTATAACCCCACAAGCCTCCCCACACCCACACCTTCACTTCACCATCCCTCTGTTACATCTAATACCAGTAATACTTAATTCCCATTATTGGGGACTGGAAGTTTGTATATATATAGGCGTGACTCGAGGTCTCCTCATGACCATTTGGTCACCACTTGGTCCGGGAGACATCTCCCGTCACGCAGGGTGCAGTTGCGCCTCCACAGATCTCCAGTATCATCTTTTGATACTGGTAATGGCTCGAAAGGGCCACCACTTACGGGCTATTCATGCCCTTGCCACCTCTTGGGTGGCTTAATCTTCATCAATCAATCAATCGGTCTCCTCATGGTCTAACTACTGATCTTCCCCCAGGACGTAACCTAACAGCAGTTAGACTCACAGGTACCTATTTACTGCTAAGTGAACAGAGGCATTAGGCGAAAGGAAATTAAACACCGATTTCTGTCCCGCCGGGAAATCGAACCCGGGATTCCCGACTATGAGTCGGGAACGAAGTCAACTGTACTACGATACAGTGTTCAACCCCTTGAAGGTAACCTCATCAACAGTGTCTGCTCTACTAGTCTTCTCACCCTTTATTATAGCCACAAGCTTGAAAAGTTAACACTAGATTGATAAAGATTAAGCCACCCAAGAGGTGGCACGGGCATGAATAGCCCGTAAACTTAACACTCCCAATGTGTTTGTTTACATACCTTTAAGGGCTGAGTGCACTTTCTGTTCTGTACCTCACTGTTGCAAGTCGAATTAGCTGGGTCAGAGTAGACCTTGCCCGGGTTTGAGGGGTCGTAAGCGATGACTTCAACTAAGCCGTTGGTGACGGAGGCGCCGAGGGTGACCAGCAGGTTCTCGCCCGTCACCTTCACCTCCGTCACTGATGTCAGTTCTGCGGTTCATGCTAGTTTATGAGTCACTCCTCTCACATTGGTTCACAAGGCGGTTCACATTTTTGCGGTAATTCTTTCACGTCATGGCGATTTAATTAATTAATGTTGATTTAGTAAATTAATCATGTTTCTACAATTTAATTTATCATAGGAATTGAAATAGAAAAGTTAGAATTAAACTCAGACGTAAGTTGTCTGGAAACAGTAAAGTAATTAGAAAACTTATAATGTGGTGAAAACCAAGGACCAAGCCAGACTGCTGAGACAACAAGATGGGTCGTGCTTAAGGTCATCACACTGAAGAGGTAATGAATTAACAGAAAGCAAATAAAGTTATCGGAAATTTCAGGAAGTATATAGAAGGGAGTGGGAAGATAGGCAAGATAAGAAAGGATGGAATGAGAGATTATGCGACATAATAACAGAAAAAAAACAATAACCTGGAAGACTTATAGATGGATTAACGGTAACAGGTGGAGAACAAACAGCACCTTAGGTACTAAACACGCGGCGAATATACCAAATAAAACATTATCGACTGACCAGAATATACAGTCGTACTCATGTTACAAGAGAGCTTCCGGCAATGTGTGAAGCTAAAGACCCACCAGTCTTACCAAGGGACACAGCCAAGAGGCGATAAATTACTAACCAGGACACCTAACAGCCATCACTTGCAAGACACTGATGAACTTAACTACACTGATTTGTTCACTGATGAACTTAACCATACAATGGATTCTGGAAATCTCAGGACAAAATTCGCAACACAGAAACAACACTGATTCACAAAGGAAAATCGTTGCTAATAAATCTAATTCAAATTTAAGACGGTGACAAGAATCAGAGACGAGAGTTATGGGGGGATTGGATTTCCATAGACTGACACAAAGTTTTTGGTGCAATTCTTCATTAAAGATTTATATATAACATCGAGAACTATGGTTTATACTAAGAAGCGTCCTTGTCTGAGTACAGATATATCTGATGAGAAAAGCAGTGTCACAGTGAATCAAGAAGGACAGAGCAGTCGAGTGGTGTCCCACAAAGTCCAGTACTGGGTCCCCTTCTGTTTCTGATATACGTTAACAACCTTACAGGAAATGTCGATTTTAAAAATAACTAATTAGTAAAATCACTGCAAATGCAAATTTATGAAAATAGTAAAATATAAAGAAAAGTCAAAATATCATTACAGATTAAGCAGAGGACAGAGACCTCATAATGAATATACCACACTAAATCTCACATCAAAACAATTTGCGGACATTACAACAGCAATTAGGAATCTCAACAAAAATCTTTCTGAAAAAATGATACTCGAGTGCGGTGAGCTGTGCCCAAGAGCTATTTCTCTGCCAAGAGCACCAATAGGTAAGAACACATGGACCACATACAACCATTGCAATGAACATAACAAGAATAAAGGAAACTACAGAAAGCCTATTCGTCCATACGAGGCAGCTCCCACGAAGATAAAGAAAATACACGCAATGAAAAATAATAACAAAAAATCAGTGGTGTCTGCAATGCACCACTTGCAAAAGACTGATGTGTTTTGATAAGTGGTCGTAGTGTCACGCCCATCTGTGGAGGGAGTAGACGAAGTTTCACACCCACCTGTGAAAGGAGTGGCCGAAGTGTCGCAGTGATACACTTGAGGGGGACCTCCAGGCGCCGTGTTGTTCACTTTCTCACACCTCTGTACGTTGTTCACCGCCTGCTCTCCTCCGACCTCCAAGTAGTAGCACGAGGAAGCTCCCTCAAAACACACTTTTGACCCATTAATGACGTTATCCTGTGAGTCAGGATCTACCCGGACCGAAGCAGACGAGTTCGTAGTCTCTGCTCCCACCCACACAATCTTCTCCTGCAGAACTGAAATGTTTCGTGGCTAGTGTAAGAATTAGCTTACGGAAACCTTTTTGTGTGGTTTAGTTATTACCATTCACTGGAACACAGTTTTGTCAGTGTTTTATACTAGAATGTTGGGAAAACCCGCGTCATATAGGAAAATGTTAGGTTGTGTTCACTTTGCCTAATGCTGGTAACAGAAAAGTAATGCATATTATTAGCAAAATTGAAAAGACAAGTTATTTATTGGACTGTATAAGTTATGTAAAGAGAAAATGAAAGTGTGTATGACAAAAAGCAGTGTGCTGAAGATGTAAAAAAATCAACCACTTATGGGTTTGATTGGGATGTCTTTCAGTTTGGGATCCGTGGAAGTTATTCTCATTATACAATTAGTTCATTAGTATGCCCTCTTCAGCAATACTGCCCTCCGAGCTACACAAGAGAGATCAAGGCTTAATCAAACAGAGCACGCAACAATGACCTTAAAATTATAGACAAATTATTTCACTCTAGCGAAGCAAAATTTTTTTCTCTACTCGAATATGATATCATTACGAGTATCATTTGCCAATATATTCAACACGTGCTTCTCTTTAAACCCGCGCCTTAAACTGTACCATCATCATAGGCTTTCCACAATGACTAATTTAATCTAATGCTCTTTCGCTTTTACAGTATTTACTAATTTCGATGCTAAAATACAAACAAAATCAGAATATGTAATAACTATAATGTGCATATATTGATCAATGTCTCGAGATTAATATTACTGATTATAAAACTTTAGTCGTCACATTTATAAATCACGTTACAGTTCTGTTTGGACTTAATAAGTGTACTGCCAAAATGTATATAGTTTTAAACCATTAACTGAATAATGTACAGGTCAAAATTTGAGTGGTGACGTATATTGCACAAAACAACATAACATTGTAATGATGAGGCTTACAGTTAGACTAAAGCTAACATGAATTTAGAGTAATTTGCATAGTCTATAAATTACACTGAACATATAACATAAAAAGGTTATATGATATGATATGAACATTACATTATATGATATGAACATGAGCACATTCACAATTTAACATTAACCCGTGCCAACAAAGTCTCTTTGTGAGAAATTTCTTACTAATATCAAGTATCCCACTGAGGTTAAATATCAAGTATATGTTACATACATATGTACATATATATACAATCATTTATACAAATACATATCAATAATCTGTTTATATCACAAATGATTCAACAAGAGGCTCACAACAGTCACTATACAAGGCATTTTACATCTATGGTGAGTCACACAGTTACTTGTCTTATTCCACACCCACCCAACTGGGCGGCAGCTTTACAGTCATGTGCATGCTGCACCTACAGTAAGCAAAATTTTTGATCGCCAACATTCCTGGCAGTACATCATTATGAATGAAGTACTTACACATTTCTTGGACTCCATTGATGGTGTTATCTTGAATTCCGAGATTTTTCACATTCCATTATATAATTATTCAAAATATGCGAATATCCATCTAAAAAACAGCTAACGCCTTTAGCTGGTGAATGATTCCGTTAAGACACAACAATCATTAGTGTGAATTACCATATATGTAGAGTAGATATCAGACCAGGCAGCAAGTCCCAGCGAGTGAGCGCGACCATAGACAAAACATTTCTTTCAAACAAAATCAGCCTATCAAGGTCAGCATTTGGCAGATCCCAATGTGGGTTTCAATGACAAGTACACGTGGCTATATTCATTTATACAAAATAATGTATGCATTTTTTATGGGTTAAATCTCCTAGGGGAGCAAGGTTGCAAACCTTGAGTGATGGGATTGGAAATTGCATGAGTCTGGAGGAGTAAAGGTATACTTACCATGAAGTGTGAGGTACGCAGCACCAACAACCCCAATGGTGCCATCATCTAAGTAGCCTAACACGAGGAAGTCGACGCTTTCCACAGACTGCAGAATATCACCAGAAAATTCAAACACGTAATCATCGTTTATATACTTTACACTTCCTTCGTAGTAGTCTTCGGTGAAGCTATTGGACTCTTCAGCATCTTCCACGATCCTCACTAGAGTCACATTATGGATATCTGGCTTAGTTGACGCAAGAATGACTCGCGTCATTGGCATATCGTCATCTATAAGCATCACCTTCCTCACCTCCCCCGTCGTCGCCAACTCATCTGCGGCAATTATGTTAGTGAGTTGTAATTGCCTTAATGAATTTCCCTCAAGTTATATCAGCGTTTCTTAGTCTTCACCTGCAAACTGATAATTATGAGCATTTAAGAATATGGTTTATAAAGGGTAATATCAGACGAAGACCTGCCACTCTTGTCTGCCATTTGGACCAGAAAGCCACTTACCCTTGACAACAGTGGTGAGCACAGCGTTGCTCTCAGCGTACTTCTGTACAGTCACTGAAGACTTTCCTGCCAGGGCCAGCTGTACGAGGTGCGCCTGGCAGCTGGCGTCGGCCTGACCGCCGTCAATGCTGCAGTTGACAGTTACGTGGGACTCCGCTGACGAGTTGGAGACGCTCACTTGATAGACGCCTGCAGAGGCGTCATCCCACGTCACCTGCAGCACGTCTTGAAGCAGGGTCCGAGCCGACACCTTGTACACTGCGGACAACACGACCTGCTACAACACACTATCTCAGCAGCCATGACTAAATATTTACTTTTATAATATTTAATAATATTAATTATTGCAACGTTATTATTATTATTATTATTATTTTATTGTTTACCCGTTTTATATCTAAAGTATAAAACAAAACTAAAATGTTCTCTAGAATGTTACAGATGGTACAAAGAGAGAGAGGTAAAGAGAAGGGAGGAATCACGAAGAGAGTACAAGAAAGGATAGGTACCAGAAGGAAGGGAGGTACCAGAAGGAAGGGAGGTATCAGAGAGGAGAGAAGGTATCAGAGCGGAGGTAGGGTACCAGAGGGAAGGAGGGGAACCAAGGGGATGCAAAGGGAAGACATCAGAGGAGAGAGAGGATGCCTAGACAAGGAAGGGTACCTGTAAAGTAAAGAATAATACCAAAATACGAGTAAATACCAAAGTAAGGGAGGGTACCAAAATAAGAGTAGGTACCAGAGTAATGGAGAGAGAGTACCAGAGTCTAACGCCTGACCCTCGACCCTGAACAGATCGCTATCTCTCACCCTCAAACGGAACAATGACGGAGTTGGTGACGTATCCTTTCTCGTTCAAGAGGACCAGCATGGTGTTCACGCCCTTTCCCCCAAGTCCATGTGTGACAGCCGCTTTGCACGTGCTCGTGTCAACAAACAAACATTCGAAGTTGCTGTCAGAGGGAAAAACGCTGTTGTCAGTCCAGTTGGTGACGACGACTTCAGCCGAGGAGGCATTTAAGGAGTAGGTAGCCTTAAGAACCTTCTCCTCCTGCAGCAGTACCAGCTGCGGCACCTCGTCCATCTCTGGAAGATACAGGCGATACAACATTTGTTTTCTTATTTGTGTCTACAGCTACAACCACAGTCCAACGTCTACTGACACATGTTACAACTACGTCTACACTAATCTGGCTGAAATATGCCGTTTCTTATAAATGATTTTTAAATTGCTTTAGATGTAATATTTACCATCACCAAGCAACTAAACAAATGAGAAGACCTAAACAGATTTTATAAGTGTACTGATTATTGACAGCTGCCGTCAGTTGCTTATAAACGTGGCGTTATAATCCTAGCTAAAGCAAACAGAGGATTCAGATACCAGCAAAGAATATAAAAAATGATAAAACTGATCGCGAAAATTAGAATTTGATTTACAAAGGATATCAAGCAAGGCAGTGAGACCAACTGCTAACTTTGTTTTAGATTTATCTAGAAATTTACTAATGTTCTTGTTTACGTATGAATTTATATAACTAATATATATATATATATATATATATATATATATATATATATATATATATATATATATTTTTTTTTTTTTTTTTTTTTTTTTTTTTTTTTTTTTTTTTTTTACAATAGGGAAGGGAGTACCACCTCTGGCTGGAAGAAGGGGGACCCATAGCCTCGGAGGAAACCACACATAACGCATTGGAGGGAATGTGGGTCCCCTCCAATACAGTTTCTGTGTGCTTTTCTCCTACCACCCCCTTCCCTTTTTTTTTTCCTTTATTGTGTATTTAAAGGTTACAAAACATACAAGACAAATGCCTAAAGGTTATGGATCTCTTGAAGCTCCTCCGCTTCTGGACAGGAACCGAGGACGCAGCAAGCATTTCCCCTCTGGATCGCCACACTGAGACGCTGAAATAAAAAACTGGAAGCCCTTGGGTCTCTGGTGACGTCAATGAGCTTGGACCCCAATTCCTTGAGAAATCCCAAGGCACTCTTGCCCCAGGGGCCATGCGTCTCAGACGCTATGGGAACAAAGAGGTATTGACCTTCCAGTCGCCTGTACTTGAGTGATTTTGCTGTTTCCCTGTGGTTGGCCGCCCCACCTGCTTGATCAGCTCCGAAGTGTACATAGGTGTCAGCCAGGGTGGATACACAAGTGTAGTCCCACACCAACTGTCTACCCTCCTTCCAGGAGTATATGGTGATGCCATCAGGGCGAAGTGCGGGGAAATCCGGGTTTTGGACCCCTAGGATGCGAGGTTCTCTCTCCGCTGGGCACCCAGCTGAGACGAGGCTTCTCTTGATGATGTCATTGACCTCGTTGTGTCTTGCATGCCAGCCCTTTGTGCTTCCGCAATGCAACCCATGCAGTCCGTATTGGTCTGCTTCCACCCTGTTGCAAATACACTTGTATTCAGTGTGAATTGGGGCACCAAGGCGGAGGGCCACTGCTACACGAAGGGATTCTGGATCTAGGCGCGTGCCCATTGCAGACATGGGTACTGCCAGGAGGAAGTCTCCTGCATGGGGGGCACGAACTGCTCTGAGGCGGGCTTTCTCCTTGTCTGATGTTGCTACGCTTAGCATGGCATCAGCTACTTTTTCCAGCTATAAAGAAATATATATATATATATGACAATGTCAGACCACGGAGGAAAAATGAAACAGGAAATTTCCTTAAGTACTTTCGTATATTAAATACATCTTCAGAAGGGTTTGGACCTTCTGAAGATGTATTTAATATACGAAAGTACTTAAGGAAATTTCCTGTTTCATTTTTCCTCCGTGGTCTGACATTGTCACATTCTTAATCACGTGTTTATTTTCGTGATATACACACACACACACACATATATATATATATATATATATATATATATATATATATATATATATATATATATATATATATATATATATATATATATATATATATATATATATATATATATATATATACACACAACTATATTCTACCCACCTCAAGACTCCGCTCCAATATAGAAGCATCAAGAAATATGGACCAATAGGCTTTCTACAAACACTTCTATTCAATATCCATTGTTTCGTGTTCTGTCTTGTGTTGATGAAATTAATACCCTATTAATACCACCTTTTGTTCTGTCTTGTGTTGATGAAATTAATACCCTATTAATACCACCTTTTGTTCTGTCTTGTGTTGATGAAATTAATACCCTATTAATGCCACATCTTGTTCTGTCTTGTGTTAATGCCACATCACCCCTTCCACCTCACTCAAATGTAGATATATATATATATATATATATATATATATATATATATATATATATATATATATATATATATATATATATATATATATATATATATATATATATATATATATATATATATATGAGAACGGGGACCTTTGAGGAGGTTATCACTAGCCGTCTCAGTATCTAGTACTACTCTGCGATGTTCCCCATACTTACTCTGTGATGTTCCAATGATGTCGTCACACTGTAAAATGGTCTCATTTGTGCTAGTTGTGAGGTTCTTACACCGAGGTATCTCATGGGGTATCTCATGGAATTCTGTAGTGGAGAAGTAGCAGGGACTGACCGCACTGGAGCACTGCTGGTCCCCCACTGTCACCTGGTCCAGAGTCCCGGCCTCAACACGAAGATAACTCAAGTCGCCATCACCGCCCACCCACGCCACCCTCGTGCCCAGATCTGGGGAACACAAACTAAAATATATACGATGCTTTGTGTGACCTATTTATAAGACTTTCTCTTTTTTCATATTTTCATATGTATCTCCGTTTATTGAAATATATTTCAGTAATTATAATTTGAGAAAAAAGTAATACAGAATTAATGACAATAAGAAACAGATAACAAGCGAGACACGGGACAGACATACAGAAACAGTAAATATAGACACGAAACCATGATATGTATATACATGTAATTTATACACTGAGAAAAGCTTCACGTGTGCTCTAGTGTACAGACAGTTTACACTATAAAGAAAAACAGACGTAACTCACACTTGAACATAAATACATGACTGGCAAGCCTTTACTTACACAGACATAAAGAAACAGGTTACACTTACACATATAGACAGACACCGCTAACTCTTACATACTGTACTTACAAAAACAAAATACAGGCAAACACGCACAGATAGTCTACACTCTTGCAATCCTTACTATATGCAAGGACGGCTGCGGAGGTTCAGATACGTGCACAAACACAGATTACATTATACACGTGTACACAGACACAGCCTAAATTATACACGCGTACACAGACACAGCCTACATTATACACGCGTACACAGGCACAGCCTACATCATACACGCGTACACAGACACAGCCTAAATTATACACGCGTACACAGACACAGCCTAAATTATACACGCGTACACAGACACAGCCTAAATTATACACGCGTACACAGACACAGCCTACATTATACACGCGTACACAGACACAGCCTACATCATACACGCGTACACAGACACAGCCTACATTATACACGCGTACACAGACACAGCCTAAATTATACATGCATACACAGACACAGCCTACATTATACACGCGTACACAGGCACAGCCTACATTATACACGCGTACACAGACACAGCCTACATTATACACGTGTACAAAGACATAGCCTACATTATACACACTTACACAGACACAGCCTACATTATACACATGTACACAGACACAGTCTACATTATACACGCGTACACAGACACTCTACATCATACACAGACACAGCCTACATTATACACACTTACACAGACAGTCTACATTATACACGTATACACAGACACAGTCTACATTATACACGCGTACAAAGACGCAGCCTGAAGATACATTCGTATACATCCACATTTTGCTTATATGCAGAAAAACAATAAAATATAATTTACATAAATAAAAAGGTTGGCGAAATTACTCAGTATGCAAGGAACCGTAACAACAATAAAACGAGGATGTCTTTATATACACTGACGTGGTAATTCTGCCCACCCCACACAAACCATTCTTACCTTCAATTGAAACGATGGCATAATAGAAAGCTATGATGTTAGTAAAGTTGGTGTCGTCATAGGCCGCTAAGAAAATATATATCGAATCTATGAGGTTGCATTCAAATTCGATTTCCGCTGCTGTGTTATTTGTGTATGTTATTAGATTGACGGGAGTTAAACAAGGCCAAGATTGATTAGAATCTGTAAGTATTAGTTTCCACCCTTGCACCATTGGTATGTCATCCAGGGGTAGAATGGTCAGCCTGAGGTTGTGGTCAGTTCCCAGAGGTTGACCGTCTCTCAACACTTGATGAATCTCCAGTAACTGTAGTTCGGCGTTGGCTAGAAAGTCTGAAAGTGCCATACCCACGTTACATCAACAATAATAAATCAACTCATCTTCCTGTTTACATAGTTCTGGTTGCAACTATGTGTACCATCGCGAATATATATATTGATGTAATGGGCAATTAGATACGGTAGTAGAATTTAGTGTCATTCTCTTTATAGTCCGGAAAAAATAAAGCTAAAAACCAAACTTAAATATTCCTAGGCCTAGTATATCACATATGTGTACTATATTAGGCCTCCCATGGCGTGTATGAGGCCTATCTTGAGGTTATCTTGAGATGATTTCGGGGCTTTTTAGTGTCCCCGCGGCCCGGTCCTCGACCAGGCCTCCACCCCCAGGAAGCAGCCCGTGACAGCTGACTAACACCCAGGTACCTATTTTACTCCTAGGTAACAGGGGCATAGGGTGAAAGAAACTCTGCCCATTGTTTCTCGCCGGCGCCTGGGATCGAACCCAGGATCACAAGTCCAGCGTGCTGTCCGCTTGGCCGACCGGCTCCCTCCTAGGATGACCTAGGATGGGTAGGCTGTTAGGTTTTATTAGTACCATAAATACAAAACCTTTTCCGCTTTGTCCTAATTCAATAGTACTAAATTCTACTTTCTAGATGCACATTATGTCATTATATATACGAGGTCCACATTGTTATTATAAGTACTCTCTAAACAAGAGGATGTGCTGTAATACTTATTATCCTCAAATAAATGGAAATATTTAACATAAAAATCTTCTTTTTTTGTTTTGTAAATTTGACAGTAAAATATGAAATTAAGTAAATTATATAACTGTAATTTACGATAAATGATATTTGTGGCTACTGATACGAAAATAACAATCAACAAACGAAAGAATGCATGAATTAAACAATGAATTAACAGACAAGTCAGGGAGCATTATTAGTAATCCCGTTACCATTTAACACAATAATTACTTCAATATACAAATAGCATATTTTCCAAGTGGCAATGAATATATACTTTTTAGTAAATATACTACTAAATAAAGTTGTTTACCGTAACCGACAGCAACACGGCTCAGCTGATGGGCTGGAGAGGAGTATTGGGTTTCTATGATAACCACGCTCTCTTCCTCGTCCTAGACAACAATAAGTAATTAGAATATTATCAACATGGATATGTGTAAACTTGTTGCAAACAATTTGCTTAAGTAAAAAAAAATAAAAATGTTTGCTTTTAATAATTACGCCTATCTTCTGCAACTCTTAAAAAGTATTTTAAGTATATTTATTTAAATATTAATCGTAGATTACAGAAAATGTTTGATATCAAAATGCTAATCCCGTTACATAATTAATTATTAGCAATAGACGCCTTATAAATCGGCAAATATTAGCTTAATCTGTAGGCTTACAGACACAAATGTCAGTTTGATATGTAATCTTATACAGTCAAATATCAGCATGATTTGTAAAGCCTACAGACTCAAAATATCAGCTTCATCTGTAAAGTTACACACAGATATTACCTTCATCTGTAAGGCCTAACATACAACATTGAAGGATAAACGTAAGTTTGTCAAAGGAGTTTTTATTATTATTATTATTATTATTTTCTACCAAAGACGTGGCCACACATTTTCAATGCTAACTAGCTCTTCTGTCCTCCATGGACAGGGTGAGAGATTTGTCAAACATACAGTTCAGAGATTTATTGAACAACCACAGAAGGTGATCGTAGTGCTTTTAAAATGTTAGGCTAAGCTACATATATAAATACATAGATACACAGATTTATGAATACATTAATGTGAATTTATAATGGTGAAATGTAATTCTGATCAGCTTTATACTTTATACACATACATACATACACACACATACATACATACATACATACATACATACACACACACATACATACATACATACATACATACATACATACATACACACACACACATACATACAAAGAAGTGAGGAGGTACGCGCAGTGTGACGGTTAGAGGCTTGTCATACTACTTAAGGGTGAGGTGGTGGGTGCAGTGTGACGGTTAGAGGCACGTCACATTACCTGAGGGTGAGGCAGTAGGTGCAGTGGTTCGAGTGTATGATTTAGCTAGGATGCTGCTGATCGTACCTGCGGTAAGACGATGTAGCTGCAGGAGTCACATGTAAGGGAGGTGGCAAGGGAACCAGGATCACCCTCCCTCCTGACGGTGAAGGTGTGGCCCCCGGGGTTTCTCCAGGAGACAACTACACCATCAACCAATGGCACTGCAAGATGGTGGCACTTACAGTGATATCATAAGAGACGTTCACGTTTTAATATGAACAAATAAACGTTTTCCAATATTGTTATTATTTAGCAATTTTATTAAGGAAAAATAGTTTACATACCAATAGGGAATAACTCGATTTCTTTTCTAGCGAGCACAGTCTTCAAACTGGCATCCTTCAGAGTTACCGATGCTCTCAGTGTCTTAGAAAGGTCTGATCTTGGTAGGATCACTCCGGGAAAACACCAACGATTGTCCGCCATTGACGCTCCTCGCTGTTGCCACCGCCTGCCCAGGTCATTGGTAATGACCAACTCGTACTGGGATGAATTTGACCGAGAGTTCTCACGTCCATTTTGGAAACAAACTGTCGCTTCCGTTTCGTCTAGGGTATTGGTCCAGTCTAGAAGCACTGAGTCCAATCGTATATCTGGCAAAATATAACCACGTGAGTGAGTAATTAGTCTGGTAATTGGAGAAGTCTTATTGGCGAAAACGCTTGAAGAACTGACAACCCCGTTGCCCACTGGATGGGGGGCTGTGTGCAGGATAAACATATAAATTGTAACACTAGCTCTCCACATATGTCAGTTGTTTAATTTAGGAACTGTACTTGTGGTTGGTGTCGAGCCCATTGTTGATGTGACGATGTGCATTGAATTTTGTAACTAGCTCACCAAGATTGTAACTTGCTTAGCTAAATGAATTGTGGGGTTCAGTCCCTGAGCCCATTATGTGCCTCTGTAACCCTTTCCACTACCGCCCACAGGATGGGTATAGGGTGCATAATAAATTAACTAAACTAAGAACTGACAAGCATTAATTATAAACATTAATTCAAATACAGTACTAGGAACTAATTATAAAATAATACTTGATTGCAGAGCTGTTTTGATAATAAATATATCAATATAATGGATTCACATGTAGACAAAAAGATTTCTTAAGGTTAATATTAGTCGTGGTTGGGTGCCATTAGAAGTTCAATTTATAATTATAGAATTAATAATGTGTATGCTAAATTACAACTGAAAATAAATGACATTGAATAATATATGCAAGTAATAGGGTGTTACAAAGTTCGTAAGTTATGTGTGAACTGACAAGACAGGTCAGTTCACTGGTCTTGGCACGAGATATATATGGTTACATATCCATACTGATAGCTGACAATACGAAGAGAAAGCAGCAGTGTGGAATATATTACACAAAAAGTGATGAAAGTAAGAATTAAAGAAAGTAGTGATAAAGAATAGCCTACATTACACAAAGAATGATAAAGGTATGACAAGGTAAGAATGTATTATATAAGGAGAAATATATTACACAAAAAGTGATGAAAGTAAGAATTAAAGAAAGTAGTGATAAAGAACAGCCTACATTACACAAAGAATGATAAAGGTATGACAAAGTAAGAATATATTATATAAGAATAATGAAAGTGGTGATACAGAATATTACAAAAGGAATGATAGTTAAGAGACGGTAGGAATATATTACACAATAGAGAAGAAGTAGTGTGTCACAACAAAGGCAGTAATGTTCCTACATATTTATTTTGAATGAACTATAAGTTACACGTCTCTTAATTCATTTATATACCAGCTCCATATTTTAGGCAACTTTATTTGCAAGGCAGTTTTACTTATATTAAGTCAGTACGATTCTTCAAGAAAACAATTGTATTCAAGTGATATCTAGTCAGCTGTAACTCTGAGGTAAAAAAGAATAAACAATTTATGAGAATTGGTACCACAGAATCAGGAAGACCTTGATTAGTAAAGTTTGCAGCTGTGGTCTTTCACAGTATAGAGAAACAGTAATCAAGACAAGTCACCTTGAGTTGGAGAGGCGATAGAAGACATCGAGGTGGCACAACCCACCACCACCACCATCACACACACCAACCTCCACCTCGGGAAGGCCATTGCAGGTCTATCCACGTAACACCACACCTGCAAATGATAATTAATAATAATTCCCGTTGTCAGAGACAGGAAGCCTGTATATATATAGGCTGATATCGAGGTCGCGCACTTAGGTCGAACTCTGACCCTCCTCAGGTGGCAACCCCACACCAGCTGCATAACTCGAAGACTCGTTCTTGTTATAGATTTACTAAAATGTCCATGTAGCTTATGGTGAGCCCGTAAAAAGATTCGCCATATAAATTAAAGCCCTGTTAAGCTGTTCTGCAAATAATGTTTAGTCTGTTTTAAGGACAGCGATTATGTTAAAATGAATATACAACAGTAGCTTACTGGGGCTCCTGCGAGTAGTGAAGAGAGGGTGCACCAACAACGTCCAGAGAGCAGTTACTGAGCCAGCTATCTCTCGCACACTTCTGATAAACTATTTAATCAAAATTTTCTTGTGATATCTTGGGTTCTTATCACGGCTCCCTTGTAACGGTTTAGTGTTATGACCTAGTTATATTAATGAAGTAAATAACTGTTATAACTTATTTCACGTATTAATGAATAAATATAGGAATTATCACTCTAATTATAAGAAAAATATATTTCCATTTTTCCCCAGTAAACCATATTCTTTTCTAGAGTATGATAGTTTATCTATCGAGAAAAACATAATCTCACAAACACATACACATTGCATAGAAAGTTGTTGAAGCCAATTCCATCAACTTTAAAAAGGAAATATGATGAAAATGTTAATGTTAATTGAGTTAATTAGCGCGCCAGGTATAAACGACTAGAGGGGGTGGGGCATGGAGAGCTAGATCTCACTCCTTTGTACTCACTGATAGGTAAGCACACACATTGTGGTACCACCGGGAAGCAGACAACGTCTTCTCATAGAAAACACATACTACTTATCAGTGCGTTTTTGTAAATGATCTCATTGAATTCTTAGAAATACCTTATCTTGGCTAATCAATCAATGATTAATGTTTCACACATATTGATAAAGCATTACTTTTCAATGCTCAATATCATTTGAGCTAAGGAATTCTGGAAACTTTTATATTAATATAAACCCATACATTTTGTTCCTAACAAAGACTTAATTACAATTGCAATACTTAAAGTTACTTCCTCAATTAATTTGTCTTGATTATTTCCCATTAGGATGAGTAACCTCCGATATCAGGCTGATAAAACCACCCGTCCTCTCAACTATTAGGTCGCGTTTCGTAAGTTATGGTACCTGACACACATTACAAGGAAAAGCTTCCCAAATATCCACGTTTTGGTTAGGTTAGGTGGGTGGCTTGGGTTTGTGCGTTTCTGGTTAGGTTAGCACTTTGCATTTTGTACGTTGTGGCAAGTCAAGAGAACTAGTTCAATAAAGAGCTATTAACTCCAGTTGTTCACTGTCCAATCCAAAAATTCCAAAGTTACGTCTCCTCTAAAATGTATAGTTTCTTTGCAAGGAAATTGAAAGCCTAAGCCGGCTTTTTTAAAAAACGACAACAAGCATAAAATCTCACTGCAATTAGAGAAGTAACAATAAATTATATTTTATATATTTTGAATAGTTTAAGCAAACTTAGGCTAACATATTAAGATATCGAAAGCAAGAGATTAATAATGAAGATTGAGTGATTGATTGATTGATTGATGAAGATTAAGCCACCCAAGAGGTGACACGGGCATAAATAGCCTGTAAACTGAAGACCAAATGTATGCCAAGGCAAGAATTGGTAGGACTGGTTAAGTGAGCTGTACCTACCTCACTGGTGGACAAGAAATTTGGAATACATGATCGCGCCATGCAAAATACACAGGAATATTAGAAATAAATACGTTGGCATCGGAATATCAACGAAATGGATTGAACTTGGAAGTTGAATGGTAAAGAGAACCTCCACATATGCTTCTATTAGTGAGTCAATGTGCCTGTATCATGCACTTGATTGTTAAAGATTGTGGGGGGGGGGGTGTTATAGGCTAGGGATAGACTGGATGTTGGGGAGATGTAGGATAAAGATAGACAGAGGAATGTGAGGGTTTGAGGTGTCAGCAATCTTCCAAAAAATTATGATATGAGCCAGATCTTTGGTTGGCTGGATCAAATAATCATAATCGTTATCTTCATGGTTATCTCCAGATTACAACGACTTCCTATTGTCATTTAACTTCTTATTAGCACTGCTATAGTATAATCATTAAATATTACATTATATTAATATGACAAAATTATAGGGTTGCCAGTCAAATCACAATATTAATAAGCTTGATCAGAGACCGGAGCAGCAAAGATATTGATCCTCGGAACTACCTCAAGGTATCCTCAATGATACCACTCATACTTATACTGATATAATTATCATACTAATGGAATATACATACAGAAATTTACATCGCATCTTGGTGTAAACCGAGTTTCCTTTAGTTAACGACTATGTTCAGGATTAAAGTATATCTTGCTGGTTGTCAGTAAGCTATTGTGGTGGCCTCATTAACCCTCTTGATAGAACCCTATGATAGGCCTTCAACCCAACACCAACCCAAATTAATAATACACTGCAGGCGGGTTTATAATTGTTGGCGACCAATAATTATAAATTTCTGTTGAGGACTAAGATATGAACTATATGTCACAGAATATTTAATAATTCAGTATGAGGTTGCAAAATGAAACAAATGACTAACATCCACTAAATTTTGTGAAGTATGATAATAGGAATCATTAACACATACGCATGTTCAACGCTTGTTGTTGTTGTTGTTTAAGATTCAGCTACTGGGAACAATAAGTTCCAAGTTGCACTGGCTATGGTGAGCCCGTAGTGGACTTACCTGGCACAGAAGCGGGGCTGTAACTTGACGTTCGACGCTTATTGCTTCATCCTAAATTCAACTGAAAGGAAGGAACTATCAGGAGAGAGCGCCAAGACATTAAGACTATACAGCACTTAGAAGGGATAAGGATAAGGACTTGGGATGGGACGAGGGGGAAGGAATAGTGTCCAACCACTTGGACGGTCGGGGATTGAACGCCGACCTGCATGAAGTGAATCTACCGTCTTACCAGCCTAAGTGGCTGGTAAATTGAACTTAGATATTTGTTGATATAAGAATGTTTATATCTTCAAACGTAGCTGATTGCGGCAACATTAGTCAACAAGCCGCAAGTTGAAAATACTTCATCATTCGGTACATTTGGTTACCACGCCAAATTTGATACGTGTCTCAGGTTCACTTAGCCTATCTGGCATTTGAACCAAACATTTAGGCTTGGTGATTCCATGTCATCTGCGTGGCAAGATGTAAATGAAGCTCTAAAATCTGACCTAGAGACTGTTAACCTTGCCTTGAGAAACAAGAAACCTGCCAGCGCAGGATACTGGTCACATGATTCTGTTTGATTAACAATCCTGCAATATGGGAATTTTTAATATATAGCTAACTCATGACAAACTATGAAACCGTTCATATAGCCTAGGGTAGTTGCGTTAATTAATCAATGTTAATTCAAAAATACAAATTAACAGTTTAGGCCAGTTAAAGGATTATAACCTGTCCACCGATTTGTCATAAAAACACACCCGATTCGCAGATATCCGACCAGGTAATAGAGATATATATACCTTGATGTTTGACTGTATGTGGCGGTGAGCCGGAGTGGTATGAGCTGTTCGGGTCCAGTGCAGTGTTGCCAGATTGGGCTACAAATAGCGAATTGGGCTACTTTTGAGAGCCCCGCGCTCCCAAATTTTTAATTTCGCTACTTGCTACTTTTTGGGCTAATTTAAAAGCAAGATGTGCTAATTTGGGCTATTAATGTTAAGAATGTACGATTGCGAGTTACATGAAAGTAACTAAGCTATAAATAATTGTAATTAATAATAATTGTAAATATTAATTAATACTTAATAATATTATTTAATAAATTAGTCCCAATTCAATGCAGAGTTTTCTTCCAAACACAGAAACTTGTACATATAAATACAAGATAATAGATAGATCGATAAATAAATTGACAACTTTCAAATATTGCACCAAGTAATGGCGAGAGGAAAAAACTAGACTATACATTACATTTGAAATTAATAATGGATGAATGGTAATAAATTGGTGTATGTTTGTATGTATACCAGACAAAGTCCATTTAATGGCAGAATTTAGCCATTTTGTGTAAAAACTTTTATATCTCATAATATTAACTATAAAAGTAATCGAAAAAAGTCATAGTTTGTATATACAAGAGATGAAACAGCGAGCCATGAGCTAGAGCGATGTGCTGAGTCCATAAGGCGGCCGAGCTTCCAGAAATACCTTCCTGTGATTGGCTGTTGCGGGGAACACCAACACTCTTTTATGAATACAATTTATACTAAGAAATAGGACCTTGTGCATAACAACAAGGCTGTTGTGAAAAAGAACAACAATTTCTGTTTTGCACCTGACAGAAATCTCCATCTAACTGAATAATTTACTCGAATAAGAGGGCAGAGCAGAGTATCATTATTTGTGTCAAGGCAACCCCCTATAATAACGTCACAAGTTAGGTAGCCAGCCCATTTTTATATAACATCTGTTATATCAGGCAATATTTAATTATCACTTTATCAACACTTTAAATAATTAACCCTTCACTTTTTTGGGTAAATTACAGTTAAAGCAGGACTGGTGGGCTGAACTAAGATGATTTACTAAGTGGATGGCACCTATAGCTGATCCCTTCCTGTGATTGGCTGTTGTGTGAATGTCAACAAAGAGTTTCTACCAATGATATGCCATCATTTTATTTATTATGCACCCCATACATCTTATGGGCGGAGCTTGAGACCTCTTACCCGAGCACAACAACAATGTATTATTATTACTTTAAACACTGATCTATAAGTCTGGTAGCTTATAATAAGGTTTTATACCATGAAACTATGTATTAGGTAACTAGAATTCTGCAATTACTTTTTTGATCTACTGTTGAGGATATGTAAGATAAATGTAAGGTTTTGAGGCTAAGTAACGAAGATAGTTACAAGATGCGAGCCAGATGGTGTTGAGATTGCAAAAGGGATTATGATTTTTTTTTTTTTTTTTTTTTTGAGATATATACAAGAGTTGTTACATTCTTGTACAGCCACTAGTACGCGTAGCGTTTCGGGCAAGTCCTTAATCCTATGGTCCCTGGAATACGATCCCCTGCCGCGAAGAATCGTTTTTTCATCCAAGTACACATTTTACTGTTGCGTTAAACAGAGGCTACAGTTAAGGAATTGCGCCCAGTAAATCCTCCCCGGCCAGGATACGAACCCATGACATAGCGCTCGCGGAACGCCAGGCGAGTGTCTTACCACTACACAACGGAGACTGCTCCGTGGTATGATAAGAACTTAAGCCAAAAAATCAATGCATAAATGTTCGCAAATATGAGACTGGGATTTATTTCTCGAAAAGTTAGCAATAAAATACGCTTTCTAGTTCTTTATTTTTAAAATTAAGACCAGGGATTCTGTCTAACGAAGCTGCAAGCTAACACACCGTTATCCTATAATGTTCATCTGTAGCTTGACCCTAAATACTCGTTTATTAAACGAATTTATTGTTAGAGTTTATTAGGAATCAACTTTGATGAAGGCAGAGTTTCCAACAAATACCTTCCTGTGATTGGCTGTTGCGGGGAATGCCAACGCTTATATGAATACAATGCAAAATAAGAAATACGTCCTTTTGCTCAATAGCCTTGTTGTTGTACAAAAGAACAACAATTTCTGTTTTATACAAGACAGAAATTTCCATCTAACTGAATAATGTAGACCAATAAGAGGGCGGAGGCATTGTATCGCCGATATTATTTGTGTGAGGCTTTAATTATCACTATATTAATACTTGTAAATACTTAACATTTCACTTTTTAGGTAGATTAAAATTGAAGCAGAATGTCATAAGCAAGGATGGTGTGCTGAATAAAGATGATTTATTATGTGGATGGAGCCTTTAGCTGATCCCTTCCTGTGATTGGCTGTTGTGTGAATGTCAACAAAAAATATCTACCAATGATGTGCCATTTATTATGCACCCCATACCTTTTGTGGCCGGAGCTTGGAACTTCCTACCCGAGCACAACAACCCACCTTATGGGTTGCTGTTTGGCTATTTATATTGCGTTGGAAAAAACAGAGATGGCGTTAGTTGTATTTTGTAGGGTAATTTGTTATAAGTGTAATTTGATGTCAACAGATGGCGTAAGCTGTATCTTATGGCCACTGTTGACCAGCCAGTTGATAGTGTTCTCTTCTGCCGACAGATGGCATCAGCTGTGTTATTATTACTTCAGAATTCCCTTTTAAACACTGATCTACAAATCCCTTGGCTTATGATAAGGTTTTATACCATTTATGATAAGTATTAGATAGCTGGAGTTCCGCAATTACTTTTATTTATCAACTGTTCAGGATATCATCATATAATGTCTGGTTAGGACGTACTGCTCTCGATTGATGAAGATTAAGCCACCCAAGAGGTGGCACGGGGATGAATAGCCCGTAAATACTGCTCTCGTAATATTGTTTAGAGGGGTGGGGGAACTATCAAGTGAAAGCGCCAAGCCATTGACGACTATATAACACTCGAAAGGGATCAGGATAAGGATTTGGGATGGAACGGGGGAAAGGAATGGTGCCCAACCTCTTGGGCGGTCGGGGATTGAAGGCGGAAACGAGACCGTCGCTCTACCGTTCAGCCCAAGTGGTTAAGCGTAATATTATTAAAACAACAATTTATGCATATAATAGCAGCATTTCACACTAAAAATACTTGGATATATCGAAATTTGGTAGTGAATTTCAATATAGGAATCTCTTATGACTAAACGGTACTTTTTAATTATTTTTATGTACTTACTACTTATTATTAAATTATTAAGTACTTACTATAATAATTAAATAAATTATTTTATTTAATATTTAAATTAAACGATAAAATAATAGGTAATAATAAATCATTGTGAAGGGGGGACAGGCAGCCAGTGTATATATACATGTTAGGCTTATACGAAGATCCCACAAAGGTGCCACAAAGGTGCCAAATTAAAGACTGGGAGCTGCCGGGGCGGGCCCAAGGGCTGCTGGCGGCCCTGGCCAGGCTGAACTTCCGCGCCCTTATAATCACCATTGTTTTACAATCTTCAAAGGGAGAAACAATTGTAAATATAGGAATAGTTTATTACAACATACACGGTAAAGAAAACAGCTCGGAAACTAAGGAAATAAAGCTGCCGAAAAAACATTAAAGTCCATTTCAAGTTCATGTATGTTTATTGTCGGTTCGTTCATGCTAGGCTTGCAGTTACACAACTGGGGGTCGGGGTTCGGGGTGCACAATAAACCACCACTCACTGGTTGAATAGGGGATGCTTAATGAACTATCCACCTCTGGCGGCTAAAAATCAATGTTTATATATATATATATAAACCTTCATATATATATATATATATATATATATATATATATATATATATATATATATATATATATATATATATATATATATATATATATGTGTGTGTGTGTGTGTGTATGTGCAGAAATAATATTAATAAAACAATTAACATCGTGTAGTGTACTCTATGTATCAAAATATATTACTTTGAAACCCATATCATTCACTAAAAAAAATTGGGCTACTCTTATTACAAATTCGCTACTTTTTGGCCGTCAGCTCGCTACTTTCCGCAATTTGGATCTGGTAACCCTGGTCCAGTGTTGGCAACATGTTGATGGTGGTCAGACGGCTGGCTCATGGGCCATGCATGATAAAATGACCACATAATCTGCACCCTTCCATTCCCCATCTCGTACAGACACTCCAGGATATAACCCCTTGAGATTACCTTACACAGAAATAATAGCTGGTGAGATATGTGTGGGACTGATGACTCATGTTGCTGTAACGCCACTGATGTCACCCGCGTCCATCTTACCTCAAGGCTGAAGATAAGGTAAGCATGCATCATATGCTGATGTGTTTCGTCTTATTCAGAAACTATAGTGATTGCTAGTGCTTAAGTGCCAATGTTTGACTTTTGTACACTCAGACTTGTTTTGCGACTTCGCGTTTGAGTAAAAAAAAAAGAGACATGAAATTCATTTTTTCAAGAGGGTTTCTTTAACCATAATGCTGTGCACTTTTAAGAGAGTATAGAACACAGTATATATTGTTAGGTTTATACCTGGGTTCATATATCCAAAATGCACCATATTTTTTATGTATTTTCCGGGATTAACGGTAGGAAAATTGCCAGAGACACCGCGTTCAAATACAGTAGTTAAACAATTAAGAATACAAGAATTATGCTACTATCTGATTTTATTTTGTGTGTGTGGACAGATTTAAGGTTCATGCTCTGTGATATGAAAAAAATGGCTTACTGATAATTATATAAACTATATGTAATGTAGTATTTTCCCCTTGTAAATTGATGTATATATGACCTTTATATTATATATTATTTAATAAAGAGAACAAAAAATCCACTTCACGAGCCGGAAGTGCCCTTGGGTCACACCTGCCATGGTATAACAACCTGACCTGAGGCATAAGCAATCAGCAAATACCACTTACTGCACAGGGACAAAATTTTATTACATTGTGTAATTTCTGTACTCAAAACCACGTTCGTTCATTAAGGTTTCAGATTTCCCAAGGGACGGTTCTAGGGCCCATCCCGTTCTTAACGCCATAACTGGCAAAATAAGTAATTTCTGATTACATTTTTTTGTGTGTGGATAGGCAGGCAGGAAGGTTACTCAGTAGACAAAATATTGAAGTTCTTGCGAGGCAGGATCAAGTATAACATTTGGGGTTTAAGGCTCATGCTCGGTGATGATATGGAAAATTTGTTTACTGAGAATTATATAAAATATATATAAATGTAATAATTTCCCCCTGTATATTAATGTAAATTTATTCTCCAATTTTTGAAAATCGTTTAAAGGGAAATAAGTATAACATTCAGGGGTTTTAATGATCATGTTCTGTACTAATGAAACACTTGTTCACTAAGAATTATAATGTAGTATTGCCTTGTAAAACTTATGTATATATGATTTATATTGTATTTTCGTAAATAAAGATAAAAAGAAATAAGTTCGTTCATATCAGTGTTTACTGATGATGCAAAACGTATGACTAAGAATCAGATCAGAGGAAAAATCTGTGGAAAATTGTAAAATGAACTAGTAAGTCTCCATAGCTAATCTCAAAAATGGCTACCGGATTTTAACCCACATGAATGTGATGATATGAGGATTAGAATAGTTGTGAAAAGACCCCCAAAGTCAGTAGAGCGTGGAGGAGAGGAAGCTTCCCACTTTAGAAAAAAAGAAGATTTAGTAGTAGACGTAACTCTTAATCTAACATGATAGCATGCAGTGCTTGTATATTTTTATATGCTCAAAATCCAACTACTGTAAGATAATTAATACATTTTAACCTCATTTATTTAAATTTTATTAATAAATACATTTATAAATATTGCAAAACTTACACAATTTAATACACTTTTCAGCTTGTAATCATTAATCAACACAGACTACTGACCTGTCGTAATATATTATTAATAACATCAATATTTCCTCGTTAAATCTTGACACTACAACACGTCTCTCACGCAAGCTTTACTTTATACAACAAGTACTTTACTTCCTCATGAAGCTTGAACTCACTCATGAAGCTGAGCTTCCCCATATAGTTCAGCATCCTCATAGAGCTGAGCTTCTTCATAAAAGCTGACCTTACTCATAGAGCTGAGCTTCTTCTTAAAGTTCAGCTTACTCAATTCTGAGCTTCCTTATAAATAATGTCTATTACGGTCAGAAAATTGATGTAATTTATTTGTATAAACTATTGCAAAACATACTGTACAACATATGACTGTAGTCATAAACATGTTGTTCTGCATATCACTTTATTATAAATATACCGTACTATATATGACTGCATCACAATCATCCTATACAACATATGACTAACATAAACATGTAGTTCTACTGTGCATATACAGGTAACTGTATCGTAAACATATTTTACTGCATATGACTGTCTTAAACATACTATATTACCTATCAATGTATCATAAACATTCTGTATTACATATAGTGGCTGTACAAGAATATAACAACTCTTGTATATATCTAAAAAAAAAAAGTGTATTATGACAACATACACACTGTACTACTTATGACTATTGTAAACATCATAAACATACTGTACTACAACATAAATATAATGTATTAAATAAACATACTGTATTAAATAAACATACTGTATTAAATAAACGTACTGTACTAAATAAACATACGGTACTAAATAAACATACTATACTAAATAAACATACTGTACTACATATGATTGTATTATAACATGTACATGATGTACTGCAACATAAATACTGTGTACCGTATGACCATTGTAAATAACATAACATACTGTACTACACATGACTGTATTATGACAACATAAACATTGTACTAACATTAACTCTGTATCATAAACAGCAGAGCAACATAATGATACACACACACACACACGAGTCAGTTATACAAACTAACTATTACTAGTAATACACAAAATATTTATCTTTTACTAATCAGTTTACATCACACCACAAGTTAATGTATACTTGTACTAATACTGTAAGTTCCACACTGGTTTACCTTATAGTACACACCGGTTTATCATAGAGGCCACACTGGTTTGTTTTTGAGGCTATATTAGTGTACCCTTTAGTACACAAACTAGTTTACTTTAAATGTTAGGACTGGTTTATATAAACATTTTAACATAAATCTTGGTGTTAAAAGTGTTAATTATCTTTAAACATTATAACGGTTTTTGTACAAGTGATATCTTTCAACGTTTCAGCATATATATTTATACCGTAAGTTCCATATTTAAACATTTTAACATAGAATTTGGTGTCACAAAACCATAGTTTCATGTTACTATTTTTGTAAATTATAAACACGAGAACTCAAGCAACAACAGTAGATAAAATAGACTTTTGCTTAATCCATTAAGTTCGATCAACTGTTTTTTTGCACCATGTGTTAAAAAATTGTAACGGTAAAACGTCTAGAATGTTTAATGCAGTTTAATGAATTTATTTTAATACAGCTGCAGGAGGTACAGCTATATAGAGAAGTACAACTGCAGGAGGTATGGTGTTCCTCGAGGGTGTCTGGTGTTCTTCAAGTTTGTGTGTTCTTCACTAGGCTTCCTGTTGATGTGAGGTGTGAGGATTCTTGTCATGTCCCACACTAGGCTTCTTGTTGATGTGATGGTTCTTGTGCGTTTTCCACATTAGAATCCCTGTTGACTTGATGGTTCTTGTGTGTGTTCCACACTAGGCTTAATCTTACTTTGATGGCTCTTGTATTTGTTGTACACTAGGTTTCCTTTTGCTGTGATGGCTCTTGTGTTTGTTGTACACTAGGTTTCCTTTTGCTGTGATGGCTCTTGTGTTTGTTGTACACTAGGTGTCCTTTTGGTGTGATGGCTCTTGTGTTTGTTGTACACTAGGCTTCCTCTTCCTGTGATGGCTCTTGTGTTTGTTGTACACTAGGTTTTCTTTTGCTGTGATGGCTCTTGTGTTTGTTGTACACTAGGTTTCCTTTTGCTGTGATGGCTCTTGTGTTTGTTGTACACTAGGCTTCCTCTTCCTGTGATGGCTCTTGTGTGGGCGCCGCTGTGTATTTTTGCTCGGCGGGGCTGGTGATTTTCTTGTTCTTCTTCCTAAGTTATGAGTAACGTCTTGCTTTAATACTCTTCAGAAAATGTTAATGGTGTGTGTTTTTATATTGCAAGATGAGCTCAAAATTACTTAGAATCATAAAGCTACTAAAAATAGCCTATAATCTATCAAATTAAATTAAGTTAGGTCTACATTACTAAATTAACGAACGTTCTTAAGTGTTCTTTAGATCACTTTCATTTAGTAAAAATCATTCTGAAACATCAGTACTTAAAAAATCACAATTGTCACATCACAACAGTGGGTAAACTCAGTACTGATTAAACATCACAAAGATGTTAAAGGCAACACAGATACCAAGATGAGAACAGTGTTTAGTGAGAGCAAAAACACCTGAAATAAACATTATTAAATAACTCACACGAGGTAAACAGCTAGACCAACGATGAGTAAGATGCCCAAGAGCGCGCCTAAGACCGACCCGACGATTACCCCGACGTTGGCCTGGACTGTGGTACCTAGGAGAGACGGGTCAGTATTTCGGGTAAAGAGGGCAGTGGAAAGTAAGCAAATGTTGGTGGCAGAGTATCGGTAAGACTACAGGTATACATGGACTCTCTTGGTGTACATTACGGGGATTACCTGGACTGTCTGGTGTACATGATGGGTATGCCCTGGATTGTAATGGTGTACATGGAAGGTATTATATGGACTGTCTTGGTGATGATGACAGATAGTACCTGGACAATGTGAGAGAAGAGGTAATAGGTACTACGTGGACTATCTGATGGTGGGGAAGACATGAAGGGGGGTTACTAGTTATATCTGAGGGGAGCTGGCAGTACCATCATTGCCAGGCATTATTGTTTAGATTTTATTTGTAAGGGAACCATTCCAGCAGTAACAAGAGTGCTCCTCACCACCATACGTTGTCAATGATGACTCGAAAACGTAGCCTTGATCATCGAGGGCGACCACTAGGACCCCGAGCCTCAGCAGGTCCTTAGTGCCTACCATCTGTTGAGTACAGTGGCCCACCTGCCAGGGGTCTCCCACAGCCTGGCACCGGTAGTCCGCAGGAGAAAGGATCCTCGCCGGGTCATTGGGGTCGAACACCACCACCTCCACCCTATTGGGCGTCCTGGAGAATGCTACTTGTACCGTTAGGTTGTCACCAGACCTCTCCAGCTGTGCTATCTCTGGAGTTTCTGATGGCAGCAACAAAATAGGACTTGTACATTTTGGAGAAATATAAGGTTTAATCATAATTTTTCTATTACATTAGGTTTAGATGTTTCATAAGTAAAACAGAACGCTGTTATGAAGTTAAGATATTGTAGCTATGAAATTGTTGTGTATTATTGATAGTATATTATAGGTGACAGATAATTGTGTTCCAAGATAAAGTGACTGGAATATAAATGTTGTTATTTAGCCTCATAACAGCTGCTAACATCTTCACTCGAGCTTGTGCTTACTTTGAAACCTGCTGATGGTATCGTCGCACACTTGTACTGGATTTTTACCGCCAGTGTCGGCGTTATAGCAGCGAGGAATCTCCTGAGGCAGCGTGGCATCCAGGAAGTAACAAGGACTATCCTCTTGCCTGCACACCATACTCCCCACCTGCACCTCCTTCAGGTCACCCGTGTGCACTCTCAGGGAGGAGCCTGAGCTCCTGTACTCATCTCCCACCCAGGCCAGGCGCGACTTCTTGTCTGTTATTCCCAAAGAACCATAATTAGACGTGTAACTTTTCTAGTACGTTATTTTCGGTAAATATATTAAAACTGTTGGCGCTTGTCTGTTGTCCACGCTCCCAGCCAAACGTTCTCTATACGAAAGGCTTCTTATATATAATATTTCAAATTTTGTTGGCGCTCCATACCCTGAGTACTGACATTGTTAGACTACATAAAAATAAATGACGATTAGGCGATATACTTTAACATTAACGAAGAACAAAGACCCGAAGAGGTGTTGTCAACGTCTCATTCTTGACTTACCCTTGATGTCGAGAAGCTGGTAGCAGATACCAACAGTAATGTCACTCAGGTTCCTCGCGACCACAAACACATACCGGGAATCCGTTAACTCAGCATCAAACACAATCTCTGTTTGTGAGCCATTGTTAGGCAGGCTCAAGAAGTTCTTCTCTGTTGCGTTATCCTCCAGTCTCAGAGTCCAGTTACCTAGATTTTTCATAGGCTCGTGGTCGGCTAAGACGACCATGACGTTGTGGTCTCTGGCGAGCGGGCTGGAGTCCTTCATCACCTTCCTGATCTCCAGTAGCTTCAGTTGTATTGTGCTACTCTTCATGTCTGCAATATAATCGTTGCAAGACAATGACATACCGAGTGTGTGTGTGTGTGTGTGTGTGTGTGTGTGTGTGTGTGTGTAATTACCTAAGTGTAATTACCTAAGTGTAGTTACAGGATGAGAGCTACGCTCGTGGTGTCCCGTCTTCCCAGCACTCTTTGTCATATAACGCTTTGAAACTACTGACGGTCTTGGCCTCCACCACCTTCTCACTTAACTTGTTCCAACCGTCTACCACTCTATTTGCGAAGGTGAATTTTCTTATATTTCTTCGGCATCTGTGTTTAGCTAGTTTAAATCTATGACTTATTTATCTATGATAATTATTATAAAATTATCTATGATTTTATTATTATAAAATTAAATCTATGTGTGTGTGTATGTGTGTGTGTGTGTGTGTGTGTGTGTGTGTACTCACCTATATGTACTCACCTATATGTGCTTGCAGGATCGAGCATTGACTCTTGGATCCCGCCTTTCTAGCTATCGGTTGTTTACAGCAATGACTCCAATGACTGTGTGTGTGTGTGTGTGTGTGTGTGTGTGTGTGTGTGTGTGTGTGTGTGTGTGTGTGTGTGTGTGTGTGTGTGTGTGTGTGTGTGTGTGTGTGTGTGTGTGTTGAGGCTATCACAGACCTCAGCTCTTAGATCAAATTTTTTTTAACTATGTTCCTATGAAATACGAAATATTGTTATTGCATGCTATCACCGAATAATTGGTAGTTTGAGCAGGTAATTTATATTAGTATAATTATTTAGTCATTCTTTATGTATTTATGATTTTTTGTTACTGAATTATTTGTATAACGCTAGGATTCTGTATTCTGAGATGGGTGAAATTTGTCTTACACTCGTAACATAGATTTTTATATGGCATGCACTTATGAGATTTATTTTAAGTAGGCCTACTAATTATATATATATATATATATATATATATATATATATATATATATATATATATATATATATTTATATATATATTATTAAATATGACCGAAAAAGTAAGATTAATAATTCTAACACGAATTTTCTCAATCTTTCGTACATTACGCTTCACTGTTGGAGGTAAATCAAAAATCACTTCTCCAAAATTCATTTTTATTTCTAGTCTGACGCGACACGGGCGCGTTTCGTAAAACTTATTACATTTTCAAAGACTTCACAAATACACAACTGATTAGAACTTGCGTTTCCCTGATTTTATATCTACATTTGAGTGAGGTGGGAAGGGTGATGTGGCATTACATTTGAGTGAGGTGGGAAGGGTGATGTGGCATTAACACAAGACAGAACACTAGGGGATATTAATAGGGTATTAAAAGTATCAACACAAGACAGAACAGAAACAATGGGTATTGAATAGAAGTGTTTGTAGAAAGCCTATTGGTCCATATTTCTTGATGCTTCTATATTGGAGCGGAGTCTTGAGGTGGGTAGAATATAGTTGTGCAATAATTGGCTGTTGATTGCTGGTGTTGACTTCTTGATGTGTAGTGCCTCGCAAACGTCAAGCCGCCTGCTATCGCTGTATCTATCGATGATTTCTGTGTTGTTTACTAGGATTTCTCTGGCGATGGTTTGGTTATGGGAAGAGATTATATGTTCCTTAATGGAGCCCTGTTGTTTATGCATCGTTAAACGCCTAGAAAGAGATGTTGTTGTCTTGCCTATATACTGGGTTTTTTGGAGCTTACAGTCCCCAAGTGGGCATTTGAAGGCATAGACGACGTTAGTCTCTTTTAAAGCGTTCTGTTTTGTGTCTGGAGAGTTTCTCATGAGTAGGCTGGCCGTTTTTCTGGTTTTATAGTAAATCGTCAGTTGTATCCTCTGATTTTTGTCTGTAGGGATAACTACAGACAAAAATCAGAGGATACAACTGACGATTTACTATAAAACCAGAAAAACGGCCAGCCTACTCATGAGAAACTCTCCAGACACAAAACAGAACGCTTTAAAAGAGACTAACGTCGTCTATGCCTTCAAATGCCCACTTGGGGACTGTAAGCTCAAAAAAACCCAGTATATAGGCAAGACAACAACATCTCTTTCTAGGCGTTTAACGATGCATAAACAACAGGGCTCCATTAAGGAACATATAATCTCTTCCCATAACCAAACCATCGCCAGAGAAATCCTAGTAAACAACACAGAAATCATCGATAGATACAGCGATAGCAGGCGGCTTGACGTTTGCGAGGCACTACACATCAAGAAGTCAACACCAGCAATCAACAGCCAATTATTGCACAACTATATTCTACCCACCTCAAGACTCCGCTCCAATATAGAAGCATCAAGAAATATGGACCAATAGGCTTTCTACAAACACTTCTATGCAATACCCATTGTTTCTGTTCTGTCTTGTGTTGATACTTTTAATACCCTATTAATATCCCCTAGTGTTCTGTCTTGTGTTAATGCCACATCACCCTTCCCACCTCACTCAAATGTAATGCCACATCACCCTTCCCACCTCACTCAAATGTAGATATAAAATCAGGGAAACGCAAGTTCTAATCAGTTGTGTATTTGTGAAGTCTTTGAAAATGTAATAAGTTTTACGAAACGCGCCCGTGTCGCGTCAGACTAGAAATAAAAATGAATTTTGGAGAAGTGATTTTTGATTTACCTCCAACAGTGAAGCGTAATGTACGAAAGATTGAGAAAATTCGTGTTAGAATTATTAATCTTACTTTTTCGGTCATATTTAATAATATATATATATATATATATATATATATATATATATATATATATATATATATATATATATATATATATATATATATATATATATATATATATATGATGTACTCACATAGTCTACGAATGTACTCCACATCTAAGGCCCAGGTGAGGCCCAGCACTGCCACCAGAAGCAGGCACCTCGCTGTCGCCATCTGCATGCTTGGTGGGAGATAAGGCAGAGGAAGCATATTAGTGCCTTTGTGAATGGGGGGTAGGGAGGACTTGTATTAGTGGGTGAGGGGGTAGGTATAGGTGGTTGTAACACGGGTAGGGTTTCTCGTCTTTATCTTTCCTTCTATTCCCCCTCTACCCGTATTCTTACTTTTTTTTTATTCTCTACAAGGGGTAGAGGGTATACGGGTAGAGGGGGAGAAGAAGGAAAGATAAGTAGAGAAACCCTCCCCGTGTTACATGGTGAAGGGAAGGCATTTATAGGTGGGGGGGTATAGAAACAGGTGGGACAAACAAAACTTAAGTGGAACAAGTTAAGCTTAGGTTAGGCAAAGAGAATTTAGATTGGGTAATATAAACTTAAAGAAACAAAGGGTAGTTAGACGTTGAGTTAGACAAGTTAGTTAGACAAGCAAATTGAGCCTGACCGAAGCAAATAAATCTTAAGTGAAGAAAGGATAACTGCGTAAAAGGTTGGCAGTGTGTGACAGTGAAAAAACGCAGCAAGGCAAGATGAGTTTACGTGACAAGAATACTGCAACTCTTGAACGAGACAGGAGGCCGCGCTGATAACCGTAAAACACACCAGATAACGAACGATATCGGGCGAACAAAGACCCAGCGTGGAATCCACTGGTAAACAAGTTTGCTTGTCTCTGAGCTCAACTCTCCACGCCTGTAGCTGGTGAGACACTGATCGTGTCAAGACGATGGTACCCGCGCATGAGAGCTAAGAAATCTCACATCATGATCGCGTATTAATTATGAAGAAACGTACATTTTCCGTACTTTGATGGATGGTCTTATGAGAAATAATCTATTTTTCCCCGTTCTTTGTCTCATATCAAGTGAGGTCATTGTATCATGTCAAGTGAGGTCACTGTATCATGTCAAGTGAGGTCACTGTATCATGTCAGGTGAGGTCATTGTATCATGTCAGGTGAGGTCATTGTATCATGCCAGGTGAGGTCATTGTATCATGTCAAGTGAGGTCATTGTATCATGTCAAGTGAGGTCATTGTATCATGTATGTCAAGTTAGGTCATTGTATTGGTCAAGTCAGATGGGATCATTCTACCTAGCTAAACAACATACGGACAGTAACAAATAATATCCACGTTGAATCCTTCAGGTGTAGCTGGGGGGGGGGGGGGGGGGGGGGGTTACAGATCCAATAGGCGATATTTTCAAGCCAAATTCAGCTATCAGTGCGCACTAAGATCATCCCAGACCAACTCACCAGTTCGTTTGAAGATTATATTATACCAACTAGGAATAAATAACATGAGAAACACAATTATTAGCCTTTAGTACAACTATGTACATAATATTATTTTAGCCATTGCTGGAAAATTCCAGCCAAAATATTACCTACCAACCGTAAACAAATACTGGCTTTGAAAAGTCCTTGTTACTTACTGTGTACGATATTTAGCGCGAAGAGGAGGGAGTTGTAGGCTACCTTGGCCAGGAACAGCGATGAGGGGTTTCTTCGTGTGTAGGCTACCTTGGCCAGGAATACTGGAGGAGCACTGATGTGGGTCGCTCCGTGTATGTGTAAGCTACCTTGGCCAGGAACACTAACGTGTGTCGCCCCGTTTACGAACTACCTCAGAGAAGAAGACTGCAGGAACACTAGTGTCGTGGTTTGCTCCGTGCACCTGAAGGCCGAGTGTATGCGTGACAGGTCTTGAAGCGTAGATAACACCGACAACACCAGCTACTCTCCCTGTAGTCACCCAACACACTACTTGCGCACTTAACGTTAAGTACCGACACTTGTGGAGGGAACAGCAAGACAAGGGTCCTACTGTACGAGTGGAGATGTAAAGGCGAAGTCCACGAGAGTTGCCTTTCAAATATACGAAGAACTAACCGGAACTGCAATCAACGACCGGCAACTCCTCGCGTTCTGCGTCATCCCGGAAGACCAATAGGAGGCGTCATGGCAGGTGACAGCTTGGGGGGTGTTAACGGATATAGATAAAACTTTTGGAAAATAACATTCCGCGGTTAATACTATCATTCCGGAAGTCAACTTAATCATCTTACTGAAATAGTTTTGTAACTGTTTCAGAGGAAAGACCGAATTAGTAGTTTGAGAAGTACTCACCACGAGTCAGTGACGTTCAGGACTCTCACCACGAGACAGTGACGTCCAGGACTCTCACCACGAGTCAGTGACATTCAGGACTCTCTCATCACGCGTCAGTGACGTCCAGGACTCTCGCCACGAGTCAGTGACGTCCAGGACTCTGTCGCCACGAGTCAGTGACGTCCAGGACTCTCACCACGAGTCAGTGACGTCCAGGACTCTCGCCACGAGTCAGTGACGTCCAGGACTCTCACCACGAGTCAGTGACGCCCAGGACTCTCACCATGAGTCAGTGACGTCCAGGACTCTCACCACGAGTCAGTGACGTCCAGGACTCTCACCATGAGTCAGTGACGTCCAGGACTCTCACCACGAGTCAGTGACGTCCAGGACTCTCACCATGAGTCAGTGACGTCCAGGACTCTCACCACGAGTCAGTGACGTCCAGGACTCTCACCACGAGTCAGTGACGTCCAGGACTCTCTCGCCACGAGTAAATACTGCCTAAATAGAAAACAGTAATTTCTCAGTTATAAATGGGCATAAGCACGTACTGTAGTTTTATAAACAGCTAAGCCTAGGGATGGTTAGGTTAGGCGTTATGATTCTCTTGGCAAATGTTTGTATTTGCGCAATATTTTAAGGTATTTATTAGGCTGCACTTCGAACACAGGAAGTGAGACACTGCAGAATAATTCAAAAGTAATCAGTGGTGAGTTAATGATAAGAGTTCGTCCTCATAATCATAAGAGTCCGTCCTCATAAACAATGCTCAAGTGCTCGCTATCATTATTTATGGATATTGCTATAATATGTATCTCCTGTTAGTACATTTTTAATATTGAATTGTTACCAGGTTTTAATATTAAATATTTATATATTTATCCTTCAATATTTATATATTTATCCTTAAATATTTATATATTTATCCTTAAATATATTTATATTTATTTAAATATTTAATTTATTTAAATATTTAATTTATTTAGGGCGCCTGACAGCTGAGTGGACAACGCTTCGGATTCATAGTCCTGACCTTCCGGGTTCGATCCCCGGTGGAGGTGGAGACAAATGGGCAAAATGTTTCTTTCACCCCTGATGCCCCTGTTATCTAGCAGTAAATAGGTACCTGGGAGTTAGACAGCTGCTTCCTGGGGGGGGGGGGGGGGTGTAACAAAAAGGAGGCCTGGTCGAGGACCGGGCCGCGGGGACGCTAAGCCCCGAAATTATCTCAAGATAATATCAAGATAACCAATCCTGTTATCCAATCCATGAGCAGCGATCCTGCGAGATGTGTAACCACCTTACTATATGAGGGGTTTGAGCAGGATAAATCCTCTTACTATATGAGGGGGGTTTGAGCAGGATAAACCACCTTACTATATGAGGGCATGAGCAGGATAAATCCTCTTACTATATGAGGGGTTTGAGCAGGATAAACCACCTTACTATATGAGGGCATGAGCAGGATAAATCCTCTTACTATATGAGGGGTTTGAGCAGGATTAACTACCATATTATACAAGGTCTTGAGCAGGATAAACCTCCCTTATTATATGAGGGTTTGAGCAGGACAAATTACGTTATTATATGAGGTCTTGAGCAGGATAAACCACCGTATTATATAAGGGTTTGAGCAGGATAAACCACCTTACTGTATGAAGGCATGAACAATTTTTTATTAATAATTTCAATCAAACAGGCGATAATAGTAATTACAGGATAAAAATATCCAAAAAACAGGTCGAGTATTTTATTTTATATTATATATAGAATAAGAAACAAATCTAATTAAAAAACATAGGAGTTTCTTGTTTACCTGCCGATGAAATATAAGGAAGACACACAATGTAATTCTGACATGTGCACTTGACTATGTGGCTGTTGACAGCATTAATGATCTCGTCAATATTAAGGTGCCACAGTAAGGAAACTTAGCAAGCAAACTAAGTGACTCCTTGCTAAAGCAACTCACAAATTATTGTTTAATTCCGGACTTTTGATTCCGGTTGATTTCGACTCCTTTTTAATTCCAGTTGTTTAATTTCGGACTTTTGTTTTTGATAACTTGTGTCGCCAATGCTTCATGTTATCCATATGGCTACCGGTTGGAAGGGGTGGAGGAAGTAGAAATAGCCTAAGCTACTCTATCCCTGTGTGATGTATTTTATTGTCCCAATAAACGTGCTTGAACTTGAACTTAAACCGGCAGGAATTGTGCATCAAA
Organism: Procambarus clarkii; assembly: GCF_040958095.1. Classification (NCBI taxonomy): domain Eukaryota; kingdom Metazoa; phylum Arthropoda; class Malacostraca; order Decapoda; family Cambaridae; genus Procambarus; species Procambarus clarkii. The sequence goes on from NC_091196.1 coordinate 25,267,815, forward strand.
TGTCATTCAACAGTACTAAACCATAATGTGAATAAGGAGGCACAAACTGAGTTCTATTTTTTATTACATTTTATGCTATGGCTATATACTGTGATTATGACTAAAGCTATACACTATGAGCACCAAACTTAATCCCAACACGGAACGCAATGAGGAAAGGTTACTGTAATTAAACGTAATATAAATAATATGGTATTGACATAAATTACTGCAATGTTGCGAGAAAATATAATCTATACATATACACACTGGACAGAGACAAGCGAATAACTTGTTTGGTAGAAGTCCTTCAGAAGGTCAGCAGGCCGATTAGGGGTCCTTGTGGGGGCAATCTTCTATTGAGGCTTTTCTTATATTCCCATGTCCTGCGATCCTCTAAAAACCTTTTACGATTGCGACCCTCCGAAAGACTCCATTGTTCCTAAAAGACTCCGTTGTTCCTCAAACCATCCTTTGTTCCTTAAAGAGTCCGTTGTTCTTCAGACTCCGTTGTTCTTCAAAGATTCCGTTATTTTTCAAAGACTCCGTTGTTCCCCAAAGTCCCTGTTGTTCCTCAAAGATTCCTTTTTTCCTCACAAATGCCATAGAAATGTTAAGTGAGGCGTCGACACTTTACTACGTGCATTTCAGTGCTGGTTAGTGTCATTAGATCCCTTGATGTCATGTGAGATGAGCTAGCTGAATGGGAAAGCTTAATTAACTCGGCTGATTAATATGGTAATCTCGAGGACACGGGGGAGAAATTAGCTGATCGGATAAAGGTGTAAACAAACTTAGAAATATGTGGATGATTTGTAAAGAAAATTTATGCAAATATGTAATTTATTGTACAAATTGTTCATAAATAGTTTAACATAGTATTGTTTACTTATTCAATGTGTTATAATTTGTAATAACTTGTCATAACAAAGAAAGGTGAGGTTAAAGTTAGTGTGTGTGTATGTGTGCGTGCGTGCGTGAGTATCAGTTGACAAATTTATTTGATCGTAATATCTGAGACCTGTCAAGTAAACTTATTTACATTTAGTTTAATAATTGTGTAAACAAAAAATTCCTGGGTAGTAACTGTTAGTTTCAGATCGCTTATGCCTCCATAGTACAGAACATGCCTATTGATCCCCTCAAAATTTGCTCTGACCTTTACCTAAGGCAGTTTAGAGAAGACGTGTTGAAGGCGCCCGAAGCCTATTGCCTTACGAAACCATGTGTCACAGCTCTAGATAAGGAGTCAGCAGCCTTCTTGACAACTCCCCTAAGCTGTCTCAGGCAGAGGTCACAGTACAGTTTGAGGGGAAGAATTATACCCTTTTTCTATACTTTAGGGACATAAATAATCTGAAAATACACTTAATCCCCAGGAACAAAAACAATATGTTTATATTGTGTTGTTGTTAGAGGCGACCTTTTAGATCTGATTAATGTTCTGGCGAGTTTGGTTTACACAAAAGTAATGGAATATTTCTCATCTTTAATAATGGAATGTCAATCTTGACGAGACAGAAGTTTAATTTATAATTGTTTACTTTTAAGCATTTGAGGCATTAACACAGGGAACCATACACACTGATATACATCTTGGTGTATGTGGACTACCACACACACACACACACACACACACACACACACACACACACACACACACACACACACACACACACATATATACATACATACATACATACATACATACATACATACATACATACATACATACATACATACATACATACATACACACACACACACACACACACACACACACACACACACACACACACACACACACACACACACACACACACACACACACACACACACACACACCTGCTCGTCAAAGCCACACCAGGGAGCCAAATATGAGGTATTGGGTATTGTACACATGGTATCTACTTCTCCCTGAGCTCTTAATTCTGCAGATCCCAGCACTAGCCCTGCATTGGTCCCATACAACACTGTCACAAGGGCTTCAACTATTTTGAAATGCTGTTTTGAAGAGTTAATGCATCACAAAGTAACAGTTGAACGCCAAAGATGAAAAGAACTACGTTTTCAGCATGTGTTTTAATTCCTAGTACCACGTGTTAAAATTAAAAAATCTATTGGCCAAGAGTAGTCTTCTGAGCATCTACTCGTTGTAAGCTCTCGTGTTGCTTCTTGAAGCTATATGATTACACGGATATAGTATGACGTCAGGGGTGTATAGAGTGATGTCACGGGTATATGACGTCAGGGGAGGACTTTGTTGGCCTTGGCAGTCTTCACCATCCCCTCCCTGTGCTCTCGCCACGAGTCCTGGAGGAATGCAATGTCAGTAAACAGGAAAATCAAGGAGTGACATATATAAGTTATGATGTGGAGTAATGGCCCCGTCACCACTTATTTATCATGCAAGACTTCCAACTGTGGTTAATATCTTGCGTGAAAATCACACCGCACGCTATCCCTTCCTCTAATACTGCTGCTACCTACTTCCTACTCCCTTACAAACTAGCTTTCCAGCTACACTAATGTTCCAGGTACTCTAGAGTTCCGGGCAGTCTGAGTACTAGCTTCCTAACACAGGAACACATGACGCTTACTAGCGGGTCAAGTGGCACAGACCACACCGGACTCACTAACGTGCTAGCAGTGCAGGAGGACACAACTCACCCACTAGCTGGTATTGGAGAGAGTAGTCGCTACTGGCGCTTGTCCCAGACGTCTCGCTCCCCATTCATCGTATATGTACTGTGGGCGGAATCTACAGATTAGACCGGGACAGAAGTAATATATATATATATATATATATATATATATATATATATATATATATATGTATGTATGTATGGGCCAATAGGCCCATACATGGGTAATAATAGCATAAGATAGTACATATTAAAAATGAATTAGTGAGACAAATGTCTATCAATGATTCTACTCAAATCGGCCTTTAACTGATCAATCAAAAATGGATCAAAATTATATAAACCACAGCTAATATTCAAATTACATGATTTTGTAATCTGTATTAAAGCAGATTCAATTATGTTGATATTGAATGTATAACTTCAAGTCTCTGTACTCTAATAAACCCAATGTACCTTCTTGTATATAAATAAATAGAATATATAAAATAAATAAAAATAAAAAATAGAGATGTTAGGAAGTTTTTATTTAACGTGAGAGTAGTGGGGAAATGGAATGACCTAAATGAGAACATTATGAAAGCTAACACTATTCATAGCTTTAAAACAAGGTATGATAGAGAGGAAGGATAGGAAACATTGCTTTAAGCAACCGAAGATTAGAAAGGAGGTTGGTTAGAAAGCTAACTCTCGATCCTGCAGGCGCAAATTGGTGAGTGCACACACACTTACCTCTGCGGGCGCCATCTCCTGGTCATTAAGAGCTTTTCGCTCTTTTTTCTTGACCTGCTGACGCTTCCTGCGGGTGAGACACAGGCGGTGAGCATAGTGTAGGCTGCTCTCATTATTGTTGTTGTAACTGTCATTATCACATATATATAATTGATTCATAGTTAAAGTGAGATGCACGTTCAAGTTGCTGAAGGTGTGTGTGTGTGTTTGTGTGTGCGTGCGTGTGTGTGTGCGTGCGTGTGTGTGCACGTGCGCGCGCTCACCTAACCGCTGACTTAAAGCTACACAAGAAGATTCCATGGTTCCTTACACAAAGAAGAAGATGACACAGGCGAGGATGGTGACCCCCAAGACGCCACCGAGGACTGCTCCAACCACGGAGCTGCCACCACCTGATGGGGAAGGTCAAGCAGAGGTCACACACACTACGCTGAGGGTACAGCCGGGTCACAACTTACACACACCAGTCTTGCCCATTCATTGATCATAACGAGAACGAAGCATATTAAGAGGTCATAGATGTATCAAGATAGGTCAGAGGTCACACAGGTCCCAGGACAGATACGGGCACGGGCGTGAGTCAGATGTGAGATACGGTAGGTCAGGGGTCAGATGTTGGCTTGGAAAGGTCAGGAAGGTAAGGAGCCAGTCAGGGCTTGGACGAGGTCAGGGGTCAAACAGGGATTGGGCGAGGTCAAAAGACAGATGACGGTCGACGAAGAGCAGGAGTAAGTTAAGACAGATTTAAGTTCAAGTAAGTTTACTGAGATAATACATCTCAGAAAGATAGAGTAGTTTAGGCTATTTCTACCCTCCATATGGTAGATGTAATTGAAATGTCATTAAAAGGTCAATCAGGTCATTCACGGGGATCGACGCAGATCAGAAGTCATGCAAATCCCTTGTCGAGTAAGGGACTCTCATAGTCAGGTCAGAGGTCAAGTGGGATGATGCAAAGGTAGAAATTACAAAATATCATCAGATTAGCTATCTTGCAAGAGTTAAAAGATTACAAGTTCGCGCGAGAACCTGAGGCCACGAATGTCTAATTATAACAAAAGTCATGTTATGTAGGACGTTAGAGAGCAGTCACACTCACACAGAAAATATAGTTATTCGAACATATTTACAAACAAAAAAATAAAGAACATGGAAAGTATGAATATCTTGCATATTCTGAACTGAGAACAATAAGTACAACACATTTTAAGTCTTCGTGTTCTTCAAGACCAGAATTGTTGTACATAATCGCTACATCCCTCAACCCACCTCCTGCAATCCCTCATACTGCGGCCATTATATCACTACAGTGTTTTCCTCAATGTTACATACAGTTCAAGGGGCGGTAACGAGGATACAGTGTCACATTAGAGTGCCATCCTTGTCATGGTACCCCATCATGTGGTTACTCCGACCGTAGCCTCAACCTGGAGTCAGTGTTACCAGAACTACAGTATCACCCTAGCCATCCTAGCCTAGCACCCTAGCCATCCTAGCCTAGCACCTTAGCCTCGGGCTGCCCTTATGTTCCTGTAACCTTCAAACAACCTCCCTCCTCTCCCTTCAACCAAAGCCCAAACCCCATTTATAGGCCATTTCAACCCATAATTCTGCCTTAGCTGAATTACTATAGTGCCATCTGAATTCTGTTACTTCTGAAACCCTCATAACATTGGTGCCACCTTAGACTTAGAACTAGCCCACCGTCAGTGCCCAACCAAATATCAGTGCCAGCCGGACTCACTGGTGTTTTGGTCCAGTATGGTCATCTGGGTGGCGTCGCCGCAGTGGGACTCGTCAGTGCAGGCCTGGACGACGAACACATTGCCCATCATGTCCTCCTCCGTCAGCGTCACCCTGGCACCGGACAACGTGGGAACTTAGTGTCTGAATGATAACATCACTCATACTATCACTCCTCTTATTATAATAACTAAAAACAACATAAATAACTTAAAAACATTAGCAATGATACTAAAACAACACTTTGTTTTGCTGCGTGGTCGTCAGCGACCGGTTCCTCAGGTCCCAGAGTCGCTCATATTAAATCTGTTTTTATTTTAAGATCTATTATAAAACCTGTTTTTAGCTTATGATCTATTGTGAACCTGTTCTTATCTCATCATTTATTGGAGCAAGAAAAATGGAGAAAATAATATATATGCGCTGAAATACGAAACATCTTGGAAGAACCAGGGGATGAAGAAGACCAGCTCCAGCCACTCCACAGCCTCACCAGAGAGGCAGCGCTTGTTGCTTCGCCCATCTCACCACGGAGAGGCTCTCGTTCTCGTAGAGACTCAGCTGGTAAAACTTGGCGTTCTCGACCGCTTCCCACTTGACATCCACCTCGCTACTCGACCTGATCGTCGTAGCCACAGGCCTCATTCCTGCCGGAAGAACAACACGAGCTTAACACTATGCGCACGGGACAGGTAATTCCGGTAATTATCAGGGGAAAGCGATCAACCATTATGAATATGTAACACATGGAATGGATAAGGGGACATGGAGCTGGGCTGTGAGGACTAGGTGAAGGAAAGGTGCCCAACCACTCGGATCATCGGGGTTCGAACGCCGATCCTGTAAGAATTTAGAACTGCTCTACCGACCAGTCCAAGTGGTTGGATCGGTGGGTTATACTGGGGTATAAATTCCTAACGTGTAGATGCCTAGGGAGTAAGCACCTAGGGTGTAAATACCTGGGGGTGTAAATTTTCGTTCATGCACAGTACAGTAATCTACTCACCGGATATTTGCATCATTGTGAAGTTCAGATCGTAGGACTCCTGCGAGTACATGTGGACACTCACGGTGAGCACCACTGGCGGCTGGATGGTTTCTAGGGAAAACTCGCAGGAGCAGTCACCCTTGCTGGCGTCGCCAGAGCAACCCAAGGTGCACTGATCTACCGGCTGGGTGTCCTGGAAAATGTCGACAATATATCTGTTGTTATCTTGAGGGGTCGGCTCTTCATACCAGGTCACCGTCATCTTCTTACTCCCCACCTGGAGTATAGACGTCGGCACACCTACGAACGCAGACAGTGAGAGGCTTAGTAGTAGGCATCCATCAGTCTCAGGAGACTGAGTTGTGTTTGGGTTGTCGGTCTGGAGTGGCTTGGGTCCACTGTATAATAATCATTTCTTGTAAATGCATAGATATTGCAATGGAAAAAAAAAGGTTTATATCTAGTTGGCATTACATTTATAAGGTGTGAAGGGTAGATGAAATTGTTACTGTATAAATCTCCGCTGAGGTCTACGACTTTTTGTGCCTTCTGTAATACTTTTTCGCGCTACAGTTCACAAGATGTTCACAGTAAACTAGCCACCTTCGGTGTATGTACACTGAATTTACTCTAGTTGCGGCATTCGTTCAAGACTTAAGTAATCCTACTTTTTGGTAAGTTAGCCCCTAAATAACCCTCCAGTGATAGAGTAGGCCTAATACCAAACAATCTATATTTCATTCACGTGCACATATATACTGTACAGAGATGTGTACTCCACTTCTCGGTGCATACACAGTCTACTGAAAGTTTACTGTAGTCACTATGCTCAGGACTAAAATATTCTTGCTGGTTGGTCAGTATAAGCTATTGTGACGGACTTACTAAACCTCCCGAGGCTGGCAGGCTTCAAGTCCAACATCAAACCATAGATTGCTCACTAAATATTGGTGAAAGGAGACTTACCTGGGATGGTGACGGTGGTTGTGTTGGGGTCGCTGCAGCTGTCAGCGCTGAGGGCCCTCACGCTGACGTCCCACTTGCCAGGAGCCACCTGTAGGTGGTACGAGGTCTCACTCACCTCCAGGTGATCGTCCTCGCTGGGAGACCTCCACTCCACCATGTAGGTAATGTCCCCTGTGTTGTTATCAGTCCACTGTAGCTCCCCTCCACTGGGGTTCAATAGACTCGGGGGAGACAATGGTATGAAGTCAGCTGAAAGACGTATTCAAATACATTAATTAGATTCTGGCGAATGAGCTTGTATAATTTTAAAAATCTTAGTATATATGCCTGTTCCTCGCCTTGTTTATTCGTCAATAACATGCGTCAAGGGTACGATAACCTTTGCTCCTCCGATGTGCCAACCAATCAGGAGGCGCGTTTCGCACGCTTGCTCAGCAAGGGTTAAGTTAATTAATATGATATAAAATTGTATAAATCATAGTTACGGCCACAAATTTTGGTCATGTATATATATTAAATAAAATAACTAATACCCAGACAATGAACTTTATGGTCTGTGAGTCAAAAATAGTTAAATACTAACTAGGAAATTTAAAATAAGTAGCCTAACGCCCGAGTTACGATATGGGTAAGTGACATACAATCATTAATTGACATTACAATCTGAACAAAATAATAATGCAGCGCTCATGGATGATCGTTTGTATTAATAATAAAGATAAAAATTATGCAATATAGCCACTAGTGGTTTTAGGGAACCACTAAATAAATCTTGTTATCTGTACCGGGATTAAGTGATGTTTATCTGTACCGGGATTAAGTGATGTTTGGTAACTTGAGCGCCAGAAGGAGTGAGTCAGGTCAGTCACGCTCGGACTCCCGTCGGAGGAGGTGTGTCGTTAATCAGTGCAGCTTAGTGTTAAAGAACTAACCTAGTATAAACTCAAGTTACCACACTAAACATTCTTGAAGTATACACCCTGAGAGTGTGCTAAACTTTAGGCAGTATGGATGTTGCAGGGAATTGATGGACGACGACGGTATGAGGCTGCAAGCACAGGTGAAAGACATATGGCTCTACCCCGCGCCATTTGCCTGCTCGCGAGCAAGACATTGAGCTGTGTGAGGCAATATACCGACTTGTAAATACTTCATTTGGCCAATGTGTTCAACTTGAGCGGTCATCTATCCGGCAAGGTGGATAAGCCTAGGGACAACGTCCACAACAAGGTTAGTTTAAGGTTTTACTCGTTTCTTTTTGTCTTGGATTCCAGGGAGGCTAATAAGTAAGGTTTACCAGGAGCAGTGGGAAGGGAACGCTCTCAGCCTGCTAACAGTCGTCCCTTCCTGTACCTGTGCCCACCTGTGTGTTCCTGTACCCACTTGTGTGTTCCTGTACCCACTTGTGTGTTCCTGTACCCATCTGTGTGTTGCTATACCCCACCTGTGTGTTCCTGTACCCGCCTGTGTGTTCTTGTACCCACTTGTATGTTCCTGTACCTACCTGTGTGTGTCTGTACCCACCTGTGTGTTCCTGTACCCGCCTGTGTGTTCTTGTACCCACTTGTATGTTCCTGTACCCACCTGTGTGTTCCTGTACCCACCTGTGTGTTCCTGTACCAATCTGTGTGTTTATGACCACGCATACACCGGTATGATCATACTGAGGCTGGTGTATGATTGTGCTCAAACTATACAGTGATATCTTGGCTAATTAGCCTAGTATCACGAATATTATAATTATTAGCTAATTCTTCTTTGACAGTATATTGTTGTTAATTTGGGTATTGACAATGTATGTCATACATAACCCACTATATTATATTTTTGTATCAAAGATGTATGCTATGTATTAGAAGTCTAGAGTATAGCAGTAGCCTAATGTCATGTAGCTTGAAAAATCTCCTTGTATGCTTATTGAATGTAATGCTACATTAATGTTTATAGGAAACATTATGTGGACCATGATGTAGACCATGAGTTAGTAGGTGGTTATTATTTTAATGTTATGTGGATTTATATTAATGCCGACAAACTGGAATATTTTTTGCTAGCCTTTCACTTTCTCTAGAACATTGATTGATATTTGGTCAGGTTATGTGTTCCAGTGATGCTGAAGGTTACTCCCTCTCATAACATATAAATGGGGGCACTGACCGTGAACTCATAAGTGTTTCTGTACACACCTGTGTTAGGGAAAAAATTTCTTTGAGTGCCTTAGTAATCTGAACGTAGCTTTACCAAGCGTCATGCATTTCTTCTTGAATGGCTGTCAGGAAAAATTCTACGAAACGATGTTCATGCAAAGTTTTTAGGGATTTTGGTATGGTTCACCTACGGCTCGACAGAGGTCACTTTTTTTTTTTTTTTTTTTTTTTTTTTGAGATATATACAAGAGTTGTTACATTCTTGTACAGCCACTAGTACGCGTAGCGTTTCGGGCAAGTCTTTAATCCTATGGTCCCTGGAATACGATCCCCTGCCGCGAAGAATCGTTTTTTCATCCAAGTACACATTTTACTGTTGCGTTAAACAGAGGCTACAGTTAAGGAATTGCGCCCAGTAAATCCTCCCCGGCCAGGATACGAACCCATGACATAGCGCTCGCGGAACGCCAGGCGAGTGTCTTACCACTACACCACGGAGACTTCTGCTTTTTCGTTTGACTAATCAGAGTGAACAAACGTATTCATCATATCGTTTAGTTAATAATGTTGTCGGGTCAAGTGGAGAGCTGAACAATCGCATACGTTTGTGGAATGGTAGCTCGTCTGTCACCTGCTACCTATTTTCGTCTTATTTTGTTATAAAATGAGTTTATTTCTGAGTAAAATAGTTTTTTCACGTTCTACTTTCAGCACCTTTATTGTGTGTTTATCTGTCGGTGATTGCTGGGGCGTCAGATCTTACTGTTTATGCCCCGCATATTGACTGTTTATATTGGGCACGCTAATTACCTCTCTCAGCATTAACTTTTTCGTTATGTTTTTATGTTTAAAGTTGTGGTTGGAATTGGCTTCAACAATCTCTCCCTTCAATACATTTCACTTGTCGACTACCCGTACAGTGAACGCCAAGTTCCTTACACCTCTACTACTAGTTTCGTGTCCAGCTTCCCCTGATGTTTCTTTGCCCTGCTTTTTCATTTAATTAGGCTTTCTTTGTCCACTCGCTATTCCCCTTAATTTCTTGTATGTAGTGATTTTTCATCTGTTCTGTAAGGTTGTGTGTATTTACTATTTGTGTATGCAGGATCGAGCTATTAGCTCTTGGACCCCGCCTTTCTAACCAATCTATTTTTCCTCTATTATATCTACTACATATATTTTTATCTCTATTAACATATATCAAAGATGTTTGAATCTCTGTAGTATGCATATCATTTTATAGCATCAGGCTGTATTTTCGCCAACTCACCTGCAGCTTAAATTTTGTTGGTAGAAGTTAACTTTACCTGCATCTGGAAAAGTACATGTAACAGAAATAAACTTTGGTATTACCGAGAGACGTGTTGCTGCAAGCCGGGGATTGAGCCATGACGTCGTTCACAATGGAGGAGACGCAGAAGGTGTACTTGGCGTCCTCCTGCAGGTCCTTAACCTCCACACTGGTTTCAGTGGCAGGGACAATGACGAAGTCCGCGTCCCCCTCACCACTCACCCACTGTTGTAGCTCCTCGTGTGACCTCATGAGAGACTGAGGTGGTAGACGGTGGCGAGGGCTTCTCTTCGATGAAGGGTTCACGTTCGACCAGCTCACATAGTAGCCAGACACGTTCTCTTCGCCCTGGGGCGGCTGCCACGTCAGCAACACAGAGTCCTTAGCCGTGGACTTGGGCTCCGTTTCATGGACATTTTGGGTGGGTCCGGCTGCCGGAAGACAAAGCGAAAGGTAATACCAATAAAAAAAATCACCTTAAACAGTTCTAGTTCCACTCAGTGTTAACGGAGGAGAGGCCGATGTCCACTTACCGTTATTGGAAAATACGATGATGTCGCTGCAGACCTCCTCACTGTCGACCGTGCTCTCGGTAGTCACCACTTTCAATGCCTTCACACACACCGTGTACGTCCCGTAGCTTTGACTGGTAAACGTGTAGGCCGATTGTGTGTTTGACGCAAGCATGGCCGTGTCGCCGTCCGAGGAGCGCAGGATCACTTGGAAATTGTCGATGGTCGAGGTATCGTCGAGCAAGTACCAAGAGGCGAGGATGGTGGTGTTCTGAATGGCCGCTCGGACGTTACGACTTGAACTCAATACTGTGGTGATCGACCATTGGAAAATTAGCATCGAGATGAACAGCACTTAGATTATCAGTCATAAAGTACGTTATCAGAACATAAGAGAGGGGAACACTACAGTATGTCTACTGGCCCACGCTAGTCTTGCTCAGCCCCAACAAGGCTGTGAAGCCTTGAGCTTCACTCTACTTGTGAAGCTCAAATGGAGTGAAATAATGGGGGAACAGTCATTAGGGGAGTACCTCAGGGTTCAGTCTCGGGGCCATTTAATATTTATAGTAAACACTGACGAACTATATTTCGAGCAAATAGCTATATAAAGGAATTTACAGAGGAAGCCCTAACTTGCTATCTAGCCTTGACCGTCAGTCATATGTTACTCCCTATTACTTGACACATTAATAACATTAACATAACTAAAACCAGTTTAAAAAGTAACATACTAATGACGTCACTAATACGTTCTCTATCACTAACACTACTATTAACAACAAAAACTTCTGATAATGCAATACAAATATAACCAACATACTACAGCAAGGTTAAGCAACACACTACAGCAAGACTAACTAACACCTGACTACAACAAGACTAACGCAACTACAAGACTACCAATACGTAACTACAACAAGACACTTCAAACAACTCACAGATGGTGTTCCAGGTCGACTCCCCGGACGCCACGATAGTCCCGGAGGCTTCAAAGGCCGTGACCACCATCCAGAGGTCGACGTAAGCGCCGACGTCGACCGTGTCGGCGCTGACGATGCAGGTTTCTGAGGTGGCGTGAGTGTCGACTTGGGCGTGGACGTTGGTCTGCAGGTGGGTGTCGTCCTTCTCCAGGCCCAGCTCGTAGGCGTCCGCGGTAGGGAGCCTGTCGAAGCACACCCGCAGGCGGTCATCCCATTGGATGCTGCGGCTGGCGATAGTGAGCTCTGGTGAAGGGGGAGGAGGTTAATTATTGGTCAAGTGCAGACTACTGTTCTCTCTCTCTCTCTCTCTCTCTCTCTCTCTCTCTCTCTCTCTCTCTCTCTCTCTCTCTCTCTCTCTCTCTCTCTCTCTCTCTCTCTCTCTCTCTCTCTCTCTCACTCTCACTCTCACACTCACTCACTCACTCACCGGTTATGGTCACAGGAGAGACCTCAACACTGACCACCTGGACAGTGCCGTCGTTGTTTTCCTTGATCGTGACGGTCGTATTTCCCTCCGACGAATTCAGGTGGATGTACTCGATGCACTCCTGCTGAGCCTTGCACGCCACCGTGTGTCCCACCCCATCGAGGCCTACCTCGTACTCTAAGTCGTGGAGGTTCCTGTTGCTCCAGGTGGCCTTGAGAGCCTTGCTCCCAACCTGAGTGACGCTGATGTCGGCAGAGGTCTGGTCTGTGAGGAGCGGAAAGTCAGAGATGGATTCAATAATTAGTGTATCTTAATAATTATTATAATACTAGCATCATGAAGATCATACGCATGACTCACCCAGGATGAAGACATCGGTCTCCATGACAACTCTGGTGTTCTCTTCATCAGTCAACACCATAATGTTGACGTGTTGGCTTGGCTGGACATCCACAGACACATCATAGAAACAAGGATTCTCGTTGCTCAGTGGCCCTTTCGTGATGACGGTGTTGTTCAGTCCGGCGATGAGGACTAGGATGTAGTCGCCGGAGGTTGATGGGAGCTGGTCACCGACACACAGGTCGAGGAGTCTCTCACTGCCCTTAGCTCGAAACGCCAGGGTGGCGTTCCGCGAGATCTCTGGTTGACGGGGAGGTAAGCAGAGAGTTAGTGTGATGGAAAACCTGTATAGTTGGTGATGTGTGAACGCCATAGGTGACTAGAGCTTGTATCACGTGTGTATTACATCGTTTGTGGTGTGGGGGTTACAGTGACAACGTCGTGTTTGTGGTGTGGGGGTACAGCGACAACGTCGTGTTTGTGGTGTGGGGGTACAGTGACAACGTCGTGTTTGTGGTGTGGGGGTACAGCGACAACGTCGTGTTTGTGGTGTGGGGGTACAGTGACAACGTCGTGTTTGTGGTGTGGGGGTACAGCGACAACGTCGTGTTTGTGGTGTGGGGGTACAGCGACAACGTCGTGTTTGTGGTGTGGGGGTACAGCGACAACGTCGTGTTTGTGGTGTGGGGGTACAGCGACAACGTCGTGTTTGTGGTGTGGGGTACAGTGACAACGTCATGTTTGTGGTGTGGGGTACAGTGACAACGTCGTGTTTGAGGTGTGGGGTACAGTGACAACGTCGTGTTTGTGGTGTGGGGTACAGTGACAACGTCATGTTTGAGGTGTGGGGTACAGTGACAACGTCCTGGTAACAAAAGCAACGTCCACAAATATTTAAATTAAACATTTACTGTTTAAAGTACAGCTTAAGGGAAGGAAAGGAGTAAAGAAAATTAATAACCACAGTAAACATAAGAGAAAAGTCCACACTTACTTTCCCGAGTCTCCATAACGAACTGGGTGGCCACCTGGTTCAGTTCCCCACTTGTCCTCAGCTGGACGGTCGCCTCGTAATTATTTCCTGCTGTCATGGCGATGAAGTATACGGTACATAAGTTGTTATCTTCTGCGCCACACTCTATTGTTGTGGTGTCATAGGCTCCACCGTCGGGAGTGACGGTAACTTGGTACAGAGTCTTGGTCTTGGCGGAGAACCGAACCTCTATGGCGTCTGAGGTTAGCTGTGTGACCTTGGTCTTGTAGTCTGTAAACGTATAATTTGGTGATTAGTAAGGGGAAGGTAACTTTTGTAAGTACCATAACATCTGGGTTATTAGTACCGTATTATTTATTAAATAATATATGGTGAGAGTAGGCTGATAGGTGCTGCCAGTAGATGGGTTAGTCAAATTTTCGGTTATATTTGGAATATTCTAATATTAGGGTAAGGAATTCAGTAGGAACCATTAGGAGGATTCGAACCCGCACACTTGGGTTGGAGTCCTCTTCACGACTCCTACTGATTTTCTCGTTGATACATCACGTTAATGAAATTTCATTTTGCATTAGAGTAATTGTTCTGCTGCCATTCAAGGTATGGTTTAGACGTCCTTTGTTTCAATTTACAGAGGTAACGAAAATTGTGCGAAAAATGTTGATGATTTTATAAAAAAATCCATATAAGTTGCCGATATACAGTCTTACAGTACCGTATACTGCAGTATACGAAACTAGTTTAGGGAGTTCTTTGAGTGACTGGAAACGTTCATCTCTGTCATAACATGCAGATTTGCCACCAGGAATATAAGAACAATATTTAAAAGCCTATTCTTTGATTAGTTCAGTATCCATTTTCTTTTATTTTTATAAATTATTTCAGAATTAACAAGCAATGCGGATGATAAACCAAAAATACAACAAATACACACATAGTTGAGGATGAAGACAATACAGCAGCCACTTCTTCAATTAGAAAGTCAGAAAAAGATCCTTCTTGATATAAAAATAACCTGTGAAATGGAGGAGAAAAAAAGTGACAAAGTACCAGGGAAAGTCATCTCACGTGAAATTTTAGTTACCCATGACATTATGAATAGGTTCCCCACAGCATCTCTAGCTATAACTAATGCTAGGTCTACACCTCTCATACAAATACATGGCCAGCTTGCATTTCAAGTTTATTCTGAGACTGAACAGGCTATAATTTTTCCTAGTACTAGACACATTGGTGGGTCAGATGTTACCACGAGTAATATTTTGCCAACGTTTGGTATTGTCTTGGTAATGTTAGTGAAGGTGGAAGGGGGGGGGGGGGTTAGTGGTCGAGAGGACAGTGTAGGTGGGGTGGTGATGGTGAGGCAGATAACATGATCATAGGTAAAAACATCTACACAGCACTCACAATTTTCAGTTAAGTGCACAATAAACATATTTCACATACATAATAATCTGAGATTAGTGCACTCTCATTAGATTAGAGATCATATGCAGGGAAAATTTTATTTTCAAATATTTCTATATTATAATACATAAAAAATAATTAAAAAAATGCGGACCTCACCTTCGAATGATAGTAGATTAGACTTTTGAACTATATCATTTTTATCGGCTGTTACCAACAAAATATTGAAGTTGGTAATGTCACTGCTGATGTCTTGGTTGCTTAGTATGCACCATCCAGGTGATGGAAGAGTGCAAGTTCCTGTTGGTGTGTTCACTGATGTGGTCCCCGACTCGTATATTGTCAGTTCTACTGTATTTTCGTAGGTAACGTCGACTTGCACATCTGCAGTATTTGTATCTTTTTTGTGTGTCATTTTGACTGATGTCACCTGTGCCTCTGTAATGAGTTATTCTTTATAAAACCAATAATAATAATAATTATTATATTAGTTGCATGATATCAATAATAAATCAAAGATGGGTGAAAAAAATAAAGAATGACGGAGAGGTTCTACTGAATATGACCGAGAAGTTTAGATCAATGATTCTAGTGTGAATCTTATCTATATTTCTTAAATACTTCTTCACTTGCGAAGGAAAATAAAAAAAATCAGTTCATTATATAAGTTGGGCCTGAGGCTAAATAATGAGTTTCAATGAAGCTCTGAACATCTTTAGAGACAGGGGGAAGTGGATACAAATGAGTAGAAATAACAGTATGAATTCCATGTAGGAGGATATGAAATATTACCCATTCGATGTCGGCTAGGTCAGTTAGTAGTGTGTGAGCTCGCAGGTTTGTCTTGGCCTTGAAGAGGGTAAAGTACATACCTAAGTACAAGCTGGCTCTTGATGGATGAGTGATGTATAGTGTTTCAACTATACCTTATCTATATAAAAAGAGAATGTGTTTCTTCGAAGTTTGAGGCTAGATGCGTGGGGATAGTCTTGTCATGCATTTCAGGGTGACTGGTGGTTGTGACCCCCGGGATAGTCATAGGTGGGTCGGGGTCGACAGTCATTGTATGACATGATATGACAAATTTGTATGACATGACAAATCATAAGTATTTCAATACTCTCTAAATACCAGACTCCATTCTCATCAAGATTTATCAACGATATTATTTTATCTTAGTTTGTCTTTTGTAGTTTATTGATGAAAACTGTTTATTGAAGATGGTTTGAGAGATGAGGCGAAAGTAGTGAAGTGTGGAGAAGATGGTGAAGGGTAGGGAAAGTGGTGAATGCTAGGGAAGGTGGTGAAGAATATGGAAGGTGATGAGGAGAGGCAAAGTGGTGAAGGGTAGAGCAGGTGGTGAAGGGATGGGAAAGGGGGGAGGGGTGAAGGGTAGTTGAGTTGGTGAAGGTAAAGAAGGTAGACAAGTAAGGACACTGACCCTCATCAGCGTTGGTAGCCGTAAGCTTATCATCACACTGCAAGACAAATTCTTCAGTGGTGGCTGCTGCAGCGTTATTCAGCTGTAAGCAGAAAGGGCGAGGCTCCTGAGCCACCCTCTCCCTACCCAGACAGTAGCAGGGTGAGCTGTGGCACTCGCAGAAGTTATCGTAGTCCAGCTGAACCCCGCCGCTATCGCCAGCTGATGGGCTGTAGGTTATCCTGAAGGCTTCGTGGGCACTGTCTCCCACCTTGCCGACTCTGTACGCTATGGCCTTAGGATCTAGTACAATGATATATTAAAACAAAAATCAATGGCATAAAAAGATAAGTAATTTTTATTACTACTTTTAATAATAAAGTTTTAGTGAATAAATATTTTTTAGTGACCTACCCCTATCATTAGGAGTAGGTCACATTTGACAGTATGTACATTATTATTCGTAACAGCTATACCTCTATCTATAATGGTTGCGGATTACGTTGTGAATGTGTGACAATCCCAGCATGATATTTACTTCTGCGAGATAAGATAGACACGAACGGCCTCTACAGGCAGTGACTGTGAGGTCATAAGAGACACCACCAATGTGGCTGGCAGCCTAGCATCGCTCGACTGTCTTAAGATGAAGTGCAGTCCGTGTTGCATATCAATCATTACAGGATGAGAAGGGTTAAAAGATTCCATGACCATGAGAACACACTGAGAGTCAACTACAAGAGCAAAGAATCTTTAGTACATGAAAAGTATCAGTCTCATAGCATACAAAATTGCATAAAGCTCTTCACTAAAAATACCCTTATTCTGGGAAAGGCGGCGCATAATGGTTTGATCAGGAAAAATATTGGATAAGCCAGTCAATTTCATCAACAGATTTCGTTCCATCCGTAAACAGAGCAGTAGTGCTGCATTTAAGGACAGTAAAGCGGGGTAAATATCCTTCACTGTACGTGTTATGCTACACAAAATTTCACAAGCTGGACTCTCAGCGGGGGTAAGGTGGAAGAGGAGACTATTTATGGCAACCAGGGAAAATAGTGCCGGCGAGGAAGTTTTGAAAGAAGAGCATACTGCAGAGGCTGAAACATCAAGAAACGGAGGGCAGAGCTACAATGTGAGTTGACGCACTGAATGATTTCATCCGCCAAAAAATGCTGCATAGCACCGTCAAGTATACGGGTATCTAGTGCGTCTGATAGAAAATAAATTTATATATAGACAAATACTTTTAGTAGTGTGTTTAGAGGAATTACTCTATATTTATCAGAAGAGGTTATAGATGCTTGGAAGTTTTATGATACTGAAACAGTTACAGAAGAGTTTATTACAAATAGCGATGTACCATGGGAGGGGAAAGCCTGTAAGACAGGTAAACATACAATTTCGGTGTGTCCTATGTTTAATTTTATTCTAGTGAGGCTTAAAAGGACTATTATAACTTCCACTTCTAGTTTTTCTGGGATTTAATAAGTAGACCCACATTCAGTCATGCGTGCGGAAAACACTGGTGAACGTAAAAGAGAACACATACAGACCTCTCAGTATAATTTGGGCAAGTCCATAGGCTACGGGTGCATTGTTGTGTCCCGTTACCACCACCCTCACTTCACCGGGCGAGAATGCATAATCTTTCATGTTGTCAAACGCTACCACAGAGGTGTATTTAGTCATCAGCTTTGCATCAATGGTATCACTGTACTGATGTGTTCCATCTGTTGAGCTAATAAATGCCAGAGTTAGCGAGGTTGCAGCTGTCACATCCTGCGCAGTCTCTAACTCAACTAGCACCTTCTCCTCCTTTCCTGCAGGGCTTAAGTTGATTGAGAACGTTATATACTTGATTGTTAATTCTGGCACATCTGGAAAACGGTAAAGCCACATCAGGAATAACATACGTATATTCAGTTATCCTGGTGTTACTCGTCATTATTCGTTGCATACACAACACGATACAATCAATATTTTTACCATTAGATACGATGTCCATGGGGATCATTCCATTGACGATGACGGCAGAATCCTGTGTCTCACGAGGTAGTCGCGCTCCGAAGTCCATCCCTAATGCCTGCTGCAGAGAACACAAACAGATACAGATCTGGGTCAAGTAGGGCAGAAAGCACGGGTAAAGTGTTCTAGATAGGAAGAATTCTAGCTAGACCAGATCCTCAGTACGAAGGTGAAAAAGTACTTAAAAGTATGGTCGATTGAAATAATTTTTTTCGGCTTCTGTCTTCGGTACATTTAAACGAAGAATCAGAGATGGGTGAAGGGTACTAAGTTGCCACAAACCTTACCTTGCTGGTGAGGTTGTCGGATGTAAAAGAAGTGACCACAGGGAAAACAGAGTCCTTCCTGATGGTAAAGGCATAGTCCTCTGGTTTCCTCCAGGAAATACGGGTCGCATTACCCTTCTGCTGCTCCACTGTGGCAAGTAGTAAAGATTGAAAATGTAAGAAAACCTCCAAGATAAATCATAGCGGGTGGGTAAGGGAGTGTCATAGACCAGTCGGGGTTGGCTCAAAGTACCATGCTCTAAGAAATTCGCCATTTTTATCGACACCCTTTGCGATTTTCGTGGTATGAAATAAAGTCGGGCATGTGTTTTCCTTAGAGCGTTGGAACTCACTCCCACCATTGATTCTCATTTTCTGAGAGAGAGTGAAGTGGGGGAGGGAGACAGAGAGAGAGGGGGGGGGGGAAAGTGGATTATGTTGAGGAGAGAGGGAGGAGAGGGGTGATAGGGGGAGTGTGGAAAGATTGAGAGGGGGTATGATGGGATAAAGGGAGAGAGGGTGAGATAGGTGAGAGGAGATAGAGAGGTGGAGGAATAGGATAAGTGTTGATAAAGGTAGGAGAGGGGAAGGGAGAGAGACAAGGGCACAGTCGGGTACCCGACTCCAGTGTGTGTGTGTGTGTGTGAGGTATATAATCTCGGAAACAGAAAACCCACAAGTACCTGAAACTTTAAATGGAACGTAAAAGTAAGAAATTAAATAGAGTACTTGTGGGCATCATTCAAACTTTCTCAGACTGCACAACGAGCCTATAGGCGAATCGTTGAGTGGGCCGTGATTTGCATCCAGGCACGGAAGTAGTGGGGTGCTTTAGAACAAATATCAGGCATGCAAAAAAATAAACACTCAACAAATGGCGTTTCTTAGCTGTAAAAAAAATGTTTCAAAGGAAGAAACAAGCGTTTGAGGGACATTAAATTCCAATCAACAGGTGAAAGTGCACTGCTTTCCCCCAACAAAAATCATGCTCACCACC
The DNA here is from genome assembly GCF_040958095.1 of Procambarus clarkii. Classification (NCBI taxonomy): domain Eukaryota; kingdom Metazoa; phylum Arthropoda; class Malacostraca; order Decapoda; family Cambaridae; genus Procambarus; species Procambarus clarkii. Next base: position 25,287,682 of record NC_091196.1, read on the forward strand.
CTAGACACAATGATATATATTTTCTCTTCTCAGCAAATCAATAAAATTAACAGTGTAGAAAACATAATACACTCCCAAGTCCTTAGGTACTCACCTAACACACTGTCGTTTGTCACTATCGTCCTTGATGGCGACACCTTCCCAGAAACTATCTGGTTCAGAGCGTCGTATCCTGTGCCAGTTTTGGGCTGTATCTTCACTGTGTATTGGTTGGTCTCCCCCAGCCCCAGGAAGTAGCCGTAGCAGGAAGTGTCTGTAGCATCACAGGTCACCGTAGAAGTGGTGAAGGTTGGCGGAGGGTCTTGGTTCGTGGCGTCAAGTTGTATTATCATATTGTACTCGGGGTCTTCAGATTTCATTGTCCAGTACCACTCTGTTATTGTGCTGGAGATAAATCTACCAGTGATGTCGTAATCTGCAAATTGATAGCATTATATTTATCTTGTTATATGACATGAACAGAGTACAGTACTCAGAAAAATGAAACAATTTTTTACAGTTTCAAAGCATTGAATGTGCATTTACTTGATTGAAATAAAACGAGGAGTAATAGGATTGAAGGTACAAATAGATGAAAAGTGTAAACAAGAATAAGCTAAGCAAGGAGTTGAAGCTATAAAAACACGATAAGGCGTGTTTAAAATATGACAAATTTGGATAATAAATTTCAAAAGGATAGACAGTGATAAGCACAGGGTTGGCAATACAACTGTTATATATATATATATATATATATATATATATATATATATATATATATATCATGTTTCTAACTTTCAAGTATACTGTGCTATAATCTCTGCCAGGATCGAGAATAAAACTAGGAATTGACACCGAGCAGTATATCTCTTGGTGTGTAAATCGCCAAGTAGCGTCACTGAAGCACATACTATGAGATGAGAGCATGGAGTTCTCACCTCGTCAGGTGCATAAACTGGAAAAAGTTTGGTGGTTTCTCACTAAATCAGTTACAGAGCTGAAAGACCTGATCTACAAGGGTAGACAAAAAACACTTAACCTCCAGACACTGAAGGAGATGATTGATGAGCATTATGTTGCTCATCAATCATCTCCTGATTGATGTTTGAACCCTTCAAACAAGGGTTCCATAGTATATCCTCGCACGTACACAGGGGCCATAGCATTAAAAAAGTGCAGACCAAGCCTGTCAGGGCGTTCATATACTGCTGCAGATCACTTTATCTCACCTTGGATTATGTGAACATCTGACTCTAGCATTGTGTTAAGGTGAGCAGCTGCGTATCCAACCAAGAGGACATTCACCGTGTTGCTTCCTGGTGTGTATCCTACAACGTTACACGACGCAGGTGAAGTAAGGTCCTCACACACATTCACGGTGACAGTTCCTGCTGCCTCGTCTTCCAGCCAGTAATTCACCAGTTCAAATTTGTCGCTGCTAGCCGTGGTGGTTGCTTCCACTGTGGTTGTCAACGGTTCGTGTTCCAGCGTCACCGATGTAAGGTCTGGCTCTGGAAAATATAATACAAAATACTTAGCTTTTTTGATTAAGGAAGAGAGGATGGAGGTTATATCACGAGCTTCGAACAACAGCTACGAGGTGCCATAATATGCTATCCCTTCTTCCCCATACTGACATACTGCAGAGGTTGCTAGTTTTATTCAGGTCTCATAATCCTTGTGACTTATTGGCCGTAGAAGACATTAAAATCAGAACTAACATTGATCGACTATTTTTCCCTTGATTTCGGGATCTTCGTGATTCCGGTATGGGAAATACTTGTACGTGGCAAGCGATCTGAGAAATAACATTGGTTTTATAATAAATCTACTTTGTACCTTGTAATATAAACAAATATATGGTCATGTTTTGTTTTTAGCTTCATTCTAAAAGGCTGAGGAGGTAAATTAGGTGGGATGTGCCAAGAGACTCAACTATATCTTACTTATCTTAGTAGCATCGTTGATGGTCACTGTGCCTCTCGTCACCGTCACCACCGTTGTGGAAGGACCATCATTCACCGTCACTCCCTCTATCTCACGGTAGACCTTGAGGCCGCTGCTAGTGATGTCGTCTTGTAATATCAGATATTGTATGTTGGTCGTCTTGGTAACTGACGACCCAACAACAACCAAAGTCATCCCGTCATCAGTAATGATCTTGTCTGTGTCCTGAGGTGCTTCGTCATATGACAGCCTTAATATCTTCCCGTCACCAACCTTATTGACACTTGTCAACAGTGCAAAGTTGCTGAAATCTGAAATATATAATAAATAACTTTATATATATATATATATATATATATATATATATATATATATATATATATATATATATATATATATAATATATATATATATATATATATAATATATATATAATATAGTATAATATAATATATGATATAGCTCGTTATGCCGGGGACTTCCTGTTGGCTGTCCCTAATTCTGCCTGAGGCACCCGCCTGGACCATCGGGACCTAAAATTTGATGTTGCCCTGCGCCTTGCCGCCCTTATCTCCACCGAACACCGGTGTATTTGCGGCCATGCACGGACGGACCAATATGGCAGTCATGGTCTCATCTGTCGTAAGACACAGGGAAAGATTGCCAGACATGAAGCAGTCAATGACATCATCATTGCTGGTTGTCCAGCACAAAGGGAACCTCAGTTGTACAGACCTGACAACAGCCACAAACGCCCAAACGGAGTAAACTAGACGCCATGGAGGGATGGTAAGCAGGTCGTGTTTGATTACACGTGTGCATCTACATTGGCTGATACATATCTACCTCGCAGTATAGGTGAGGGAGGTGGGGCGGCCACCTTCAGGGACACCCAGAAAAGTAACAAGTACAGGGACTTAGACCGTTGTTACAGGTTCGTACCGATAGGCTCTGAAACCTTGGGCGCCTGAGGTAAATGTGCACTTAAAAGTTCCTAAAGGAGGTGGGTGAGGAACTCGTTGGGAAAACTAAAAACCCAAGAGCGGCCACTTTCCTGTTCCAGCGCTTCAGTGTCACGATCCAGAGAGGAAATGTGTGCTGTATCTTGGGAACGTACCCAACCTCCGAAGAGCTGGATGAGGTTTTCAAACATTGATTGTTACATGTGTGTGTTTTCTGTAATGTGTAGCAATGTAATAAAATAAAATAAAATAAAATAAAATTTAAGAAAAAAACAAAACAATAGGGGTGGTAGAAGAGGAAAATATCAAAGTTTTCAGTGAGAATCCACAAGGTCTTCTCTGAATACTCTTTATTTTCGTCGTCGAGGCTGTGGGTCCCTACAATTGCACCAGAGGTTGTACCCCTATATATATATATATATATATATATATATATATATATATATATATATATATATATATATATATATATGTCGTACCTAATAGCCAGAACGCACTTCTCAGCCTACTATTCAAGGCCCGATTTGCCTGATAAGCCAAGTTTTCATGAATTAATGTTTTTTCGTCTACCTAACCTACCTAACCTAACCTAACCTAGCTTTTTTTGGCTACCTAACCTAACCTTACCTATAAATATAGGTTAGGTTAGGTTAGGTAGGGTTGGTTAGGTTCGGTCATATATCTACGTTAATTTTAACTCCAATAAAAAAAATTGACCTCATACATAGAGAAAAGGGTTGCTTTATCATTTCATAAGAAAAAAATTATAGTAAATATATTAATTCAGGAAAACTTGGCTTATTAGGCAAATCGGGCCTTGAATAGTAGGCTGAGAAGTGAGTTCTGGCTACTAGGTACGACATATATATATATATATATATATATATATATATATATATATATATATATATATATATATATATATATATATATATATATATATATATATATATATATATATATATTGGAAAAAAAATTGGAGATAAAATTTCCCATCAAAGGCTACTTTAAAAAGTAAAAGCACACATCATAGACGATTGTTTACTAAGATGGATTTTTTTTACCTGTATACAAATAACGATAAGTTCAAAATGGAAACTAATGAGGATGGCAAGGCGTAAGTAGAGTGCCACAGGGGGATGGGGGTATGTTTTTTTTAAGTTTTGTTCTTGAGTTACATAATGGCCATGCTGTACAATATCAAACTCATTCGTTGATACAACTAGGGAGCAAATCACAGCACTAGAAGGACATATTGCAAGCAGCCTGAAACCTCATAGAAAATTATTATGTTGAATTGCAGATAATTTTTAATGCTAAGAAGTCTACAGTGATTCACACTGGAAAGAAAAATTGCAAAGCAAAGTATCCAATGAACTTTATAAGAGCTAATTCAAGTAATTGATAAAAGAGACCTGGAGTTACAGTGCTTTGTGATCTTGAGCCAAGTAACAAGTGATAGTTGGGAATGAAAGCATAATTCTCACTTATCATGGTGACGTTGACATAACCCTCGAATAAACCGATAAACTCCTGGATATAGTCAGCTTGCAATAGTTCCTTAAATCATAATTAGTATTTTAAGGCTAAGAAATTAGAATCCTCACCTGGCATGGTGAAGTCGAGAGAACCTTTACTGATCTGGGTATAACTTCCTGTTTGACCTGAATATAATCGCAGTTCGAACACAACGTGATCATTCACACCAAAGGCTGGTGTAGAGAAAGTGGTACATGAACCCACTGCAGTCGCAGCCACACTGGACTCTTCCGCAGAGTCCCCATTGATCCTAACAACTGTGATCTCTGCATAAGTAACTCCTGCTAGTGGGTCCTTATAACAAATGTCGAAGGTGCCACCTGTTCCAAATACTATTTCTTTGACCATTACCTCAGTTACGTCACCTGAAAAGAAAGATATTTCAAGGAACACCAGTAGACGTTAGTGTTGAATTGGTCTGTATTGCACGCCATGTTGCAGGTCATTTTACCGGAAAGGAAGACTGCATTTTTAAAGATCATAAAGTCTTCGACGCGGCCACACGTGAACCTGTAATGCAAGCAGAAGAACAACGTTGGGTAACGGGAAGAATATTGAAATGGGCGAGATGTTATCCATCAAACTGGAGCCAAAGAGAGACAATGAGAGGGAGGACAATCAGGATAGAAGAGTGATGGCTTGAGGACCTCAAGGATCAACGCTGGGACTAATGCTGCTCCTATTTTCTTTACTTGAAAGAGGAAGTGGACTCATAAGACGATGTATATTTACTAAACTGAACTGTGTCAGGTTTGAACAACAAAATGTTACAGGGTGTCCTGGATAAACTGCATGAATAGGATGAAAGATGTCTGCTTGACATCAACCCAAGTAAATGCAAGATAATGAAGGGACACATACAGTAAAGGTAAGGCAGCTTTTAGTATCAAGAATAGAAAACAATTAAGGAGAATGCATTTAACTAAGTATTCCTTTAGAGAAATATAACTTTCAGTAATCTGGATAAAGAGGCAATCATGGAACTGTAAACAACCTGTGTAAAATGACCGAACCACACATCGGAAAATGGAGAAAGGACGACGTTTCGGCCATATCTTCAGCCACGTTATTGTGACTCATCGTCTACCTGTGTAAGACCAGTAATGGAAAAAGTTCATACGTACAAGACTAGCTCCAAAACCAAGTGAACTAGAACACGAGGATAAAGGGTAGTAATAATAGTATTGGTGGCAGTCGTTAATGATAGAGATCTTTAGACCTTATTTTTGACCAAGTGTCAAGTGGACAGATTTCAATCATTATGATATCGGTTCAAATTTTCAGGCCTCTGATAACACCAGAAAAGTTGAGATATGAGCCCATTGAGGATATAATATGACCTGGATGTTTTTCGGAATATTTTACTGGACTGTCTCTGCCAAGCGCCAAGTAGCTCACATACGTCAAGATATGGCTAAAATGAGTCAAATAATTGATAAAAAACAGCACATTTGTTAGAAATGAACAAGAGGTTGTACTCAGAACAATATCTTTCACACCATTCTATACTTTTTTCAAGTGTGTTTGATGGGTGCTAACAGACCTAAATCAGCAACATAGTAAAGTAATTAGCTTAAGTGCTGCATATAAAACAGCTAATAATACAGGATTAAAAACAGCATCCTCTACAACTTCATTTATTCGTGAAAAAGTTTCAAGGAGGACAGTACTCTAAAAAATGTAGGTGGTTATCTTGAGATGATTTCGGGGCTTTAGTGTCCCCGCGGCCCGGTCCTCGACCAGGCCTCCACCCCCAGGAAGCAGCCCGTGACAGCTGACTAACACCCAGGTACCTATTTTACTGCTAGGTAACAGGGGCATAGGATGAAAGAAACTTTGCCCATTGTTTCTCGCCGGCGCCCGGGATCGAACCCGGGACCACAGGATCACAAGTCTAGCGTGCTGTCCGCTCGGCCGACCGCCTCCCCCGGTCACAGGTGTATGTAACTTTGTCAACTGCTAAAAAGCATCAAGAAACAAGAGAGAGAACAGAACTACAATGTTTGTTGAAGTAATTATTAGTTTTAATTAACCAAAAAAATTGCATTAGTATTCATGAGGCTCTTTGAAATCTGAAATTGGAGATTTGTTTTATATAGAATATTTTGTAGCAGCTTATTCAGTTTCGGAATATTTAATTTCCAGAGAGAGAGTAGAGGGAAAGGAGGGCAGAGATTAGGAGAAGGGGGGACAGGGTGAGGAGGGAGAGAAGGGTAGAAAAACGATAGAGACGAGGAGAGAGACCCGGGCACTGCTGGGTACCTCATTTAGTTAACGGTATAATGAAGACATAAGTTCTCACCCAACACAGTGTTGTTCGTCAATATCCTCCTCTGCGACGACACCTTCCCAGAAACTATCTTGTTCAGATCGTTGTATCCTGTGCCAGATTTGGGCTGTATCATCACTGTGTATTGGTTGGTTGCCCCCAGCCCCAGGAAGTAGCCGTAACAGAACGTTTCAGGAGTGTTACAGGTCACCGTGGAAGTAGTGAAGGTCGCCGTAGGGTCTTGCTTGGTGGTGACCTCCGTGATGGTTGCCATGTACTCAGTTGCTGCTGACGGGAGTGTCCAGTGCCACTCTGTCGTCTGGCTGAAGATAAAGCTCCCAGCAATGTCGTAATCTGAAAGTTTATATGATATTACACTTCTCTGAATGTTGGTAAGAGTTAAGTAATGGTGGAGTAGAGAGGGAGGGAGGGAGCATTTAAATATATATTTTATTTATGTATACAAGAGTTGTTACATACTTGTAAAGCAACTAGCACGCATAGCGTTTCGGGCGGGTCCTTAATCCTATTTTCCCCCGGAATACGACCCACCAAATCTTTTATCAACCCGGTACCCATTCACTGCTGGGTGAACAGAGACTACAGTTAAGTATTGGCACCCGATCAATCCTCCCCGGCCAGGATACGAACCCAGTTCAAAGCGTTCGCGAAGCGCCGGGCGAGTGTCTTACCACTGTGCCACGGGAATTGCATGTTTCTTGATGAGAATATATATGAACATGATGTATACTGAAAAATATCCAAATATTCTGGGAAAATATGTTTTGCTTCATACAATACTGATTCTCTGACTATTATTCGTTAATTGCGCGCGTGTGTAAGAGTACTACTATATGTAGTAGACATAATAGAGGAACAATAAATTTATTAGAAAGGAGGGGTCCAAGAGTTAATAGCTCTTGTATCTTATATTCAGCACATACAAATAGTAAATACACACACACACACACTAGCGACGGTAATCAGTATATAAAAAAGTGAAGACCAAGCCTGTCAGGGCGTTTATATACCTGCTGCAGGTCACTTTATCTCACCTTGGATTGTGTGAACATCTGACTCTAGCATTGTGTTAGAGTCAGCAGTTGCGTATCCAACCAAGAGGACATTCACCGTGTTGCTTCCTGGTGTGTATCCTACAACGTTACACAACGCAGGTGAAGTAAGGTCCTCACACACATTCACGGTGACAGTTCCTGCTGCCTCGTCTTCCGTCCAGTAATTCACCAGTTCAAATTTGTCGCTGCTAGCCGTGGGGGTTGCTTCCACTGTGGTTGTCAACGGTTCGTGTTCCAGCGTCACCGATGTAAACTCTGGCTCTGAAAAAGAAAATATGAAATATTTTGCTTTCTTGATGAGGAAGGTTATCCCATAATGCCTCGAAACATTAATCCATTATCATAATCTGCTATCCCTTCTCTATTGTCCTAATATACTGCAGATGTTGCTAGATTTACTCACAGGTTAACTAAAGTGACTCTCTCGTCTTACTGTGACCTGAACGTTCAAACTCTTCGATACAATTATGAATTACCACCTCGCTCTGTTCGGAGCAGTGGCGAGATACAAAGCATATAATGATGCGGTAACCATTGTTGTATAATATATCTACTTTGCACCTTGATATATAAGCAAATACACACTTAACTAGATTTTTTCTTTAGCTTCATTCTAAAAGGTTAAAAGACGTAAAGTTGGTGGGATGTAAAGGTTATAATATACTTTTCTGTGTAGCATCTTTGATGTCCGCTGTGCCTCTTCTCACTGTCACAACTTTTTGTAAAGCGCCGTCATTCACCGTCACCTCTTTTATCTCACGGTAGACATTGAGGCCCTGGCTAGTGATTTTATCCTTTAGTAATAGATATTGCTTATTCGTCAGGAAGTCTGAAGTCCCAAGAACAACCAATGTCGTCCCATCATCTGTGCTGATTTTGTCGTTACTGGTCGGGATTTTCTTATCACAAGACAGACGAAGCATTTTACCGTCACCAACTTTATATCCGCTTGAGCACTCTGGCAAGGTGCTTAAATCTGGAAAGTATTCAGTATTTTGCTTAGCCACATTTGACAGAATAAATACAAATACGTTCACTTTTTTACCAACACAAACTGTTTTGATTCAACAATCTGCTAACACACACACACACACACACATATATATATATAATATATATATATATATATATATATATATATATATATATATATATATATATATAATATATATATATATATATATATATATATATATATATATATATATATATATATATATATATATATATATATAATATATATATTTGTATATATACATTATTTTTGTATCAACCCATGTATATCTTGTAACCATCAAATGCATAATAAAGCACAAAAAATAAAAAAGGAAGGGGGTGGTAGGAGAAAAGCACACAGAAACTGTATTGGAGGGGATCTAAACATTCCCTCTAATGCGTTATGCGTGGTTTCCTCCGAGGCTATGGGTCCCCCTTCTTCCAGCTAGAGGTGGTACTCCCTTCCATAAATAAAAAAAAATATATATATATATATATATATATATATATATATATATATATATATATATATATATATATATATATATATATATATATATATATATATGCCCAGCTGAAAGAGAGCCCCGTTACCTAACGCCCCGTAACTCTGATGTTCTTATTGGTCGCCCGGATGGTATCACAGTGAACCCCTGGAAGAATGGCAAGCAGTTGGTATGGGACTACACGTGCGTATCAACCCTGGCTAACACCTACATTAACCTCAGTGTTGCACAACCAGGTGGCGCTGCCACCCACAGGGAAGCAGCCAAATCCCGTAAGTATAGAGAACTGGATCACCACTACAATTTTGTCCCCATTGCTTCTGAGACACTCGGCGCCTGGGGTAAAAGTGCTACCAGTTTTTTGAAGGAACTGGGTTCTAGGCTCATTGAAACAACAAGGGAACCGAGAGCTGCAAGCTTTTTTTCCCAGCGCCTCAGTGTGGCGATACAGAGGGGAAATGCGCACTGCATCCAGGGTTCCTGCCCGCCATCTGAGGAGCTGGAGGAACTCGACAACCTATGACAACCATCTTTGTAACCCATATGTAACTCCTTTTTTGTAACAAAGTTCAAATAAAGTAAATATATATGTGTACATACAAAAGAATGGGGGTGGTAGGAGAAGATAATATTAGTGTTCAGTGAGAAACCACAAGGTCTCCTCTGAATACTTTTTATTTTCTTCTCCGAGGCTATGGGTCCCCACATTGGTACCAGAGGTGGTACCCTCACAAACTTTTTTTAAATAAAAAAAAAAAAAAAAAAAATATATATATATATATATATATATATATATATATATATATATATATATATATATATATATATATATATTTTTTTTTTTTGTTAAGTTTTGAATTTACAAAAATAGACAACATAAAAAATTAATTTAAAATATAGAATTAACAATCTGTCATGTTGCAGTAAGCAAATTGGCATTACACACAGCGTTCTAGAAATCTCATCATTTGACTGCTTCAGTACATTACCAAAGTGACAGCATGGCAGCACTTGACATATTATGATATTAGATAATGATCCTGATCTAATTAGTGGGTCTAAGGCTTCCATCTATATTCTGGATACAGCTGTAACACTCAAGACAAGAGTCGCATACAAGCGGCATCAGTGCGCTTGTTATGGTTGACTTCAGGTATAATTGTTTAACTCCAACTGCCCTGTGTAACCAGCAGTGACTGGTGTCGTAACCTGCATATTATATGTTTAACTACATGATAAATGACTACAGTATAGTATGTTACAAGAAATGAAACTTGATAGAAATCAGTCTCTGCAAGAGGGATTCCAGAAGTCTTAAGTCTTTTGTGTACGTGATCACACGTCCATGCGAGGTTATAAAATTGACCATAGCGTCAGTTCAAACCCAAGGCATTAATATTCACCAAGGTGAGGCAAGTGTCCGTGACATCTACGTAACATGGGGTGTGTCACAGGCACGAGGTGAACGCCTGATTCTATGCACGAGGCAATCGGCAGTTACCTCAGAATGTCACACTGAGGCGTGAGGCGTGACTGGTCGAGCAAAGACATTTCATTTGGGGAAGCAGTCCTAACAAGTCCTCCTGCCCTGTAGAAGTGTTGATGTTCGAACCAGCCAGTGTGGAGGCTACAGCATGGTTTTTCTTGAATCAAGACTGCGTGACACTAGTGTGAGGCCACGCAGTACCAAGTTCAAATACGTTTATTGAGACTATAACATACATCTCAAAAGGATAGAGTTGCTTAGGCCCTTTCTACCCTTCAGTGAGATGTTATGGAAGACTAATCGAGTTTGGAGTGTTGTAATAACGATTCTGAGTTAGGGAAAAATAATGTGGAGGTTTGTGTAAGGTGAGCAGATAGGTCCGGTGTGGGTATTGGCAAGGGTAGCCAAGTAATAACCGGATGGTGTTTAATTATAATTTATTCCTCCACTTACGGGTTATTCATGCCTGTAACACCTCTTGGGTGGCTTAATCTCTATAAATCAATCAATCAATCAATTATAACTTGTGAAGTAACTGAAGTTACTTTATATAAACAAAATAACCAGACTTGAGTTTCAGTAGTCTTTCTTATAATTTTACATGTGTGTTTCAACCGAATGGTACGTCTTAAACGAATAATAGGCGTTGATATATAAATTACGTTGATTAAAATACCTCATAAAATTAAATAGTATAATTTGTATATTTTGGGTTCAACACTGGTTGGACGAAAAAAAAAGATCCTCAAAGCAGTCAGCTCGTAAGAGTGCCTTAAATCATGACTAATTACAAGATATACAAACAGAATCCTCACCTGGCACGGTGAAGTCGAGAGAACCTTTACTGATCTGGGTATAACTTCCTGTTTGACCTGAATATAATCGCAGTTCGAACACAACGTGATCATTCACACCAAAGGCTGGTGTAGAGAAAGTGGTACATGAACCCACTGCAGTCGCAGCCACACTGGACTCTTCCGCAGAGTCCCCATTGATCCTAACAACTGTGATCTCTGCATAAGTAACTCTTGTTGGTGGTTCTTCGTAACAAATGTCGAAGGTGTCACCTGTTCCAAATACTATTTCTTTAACAATCACCTCAGTAACGTCACCTGAAAAGAAAGATATTTCAAGGCACACCAGTAGATGTTAGTGTTGAATTGGTCTGTATTGCACGCCATGTTGCAGGTCATTTTACCGTAAAGGAAGACTACATTTTTAAATATCATAAAGTCTTCGACGCTGCCACACGTGAACCTGTAATGCAAGCAGAAGAACAACGTTGGGTAACGGGAAGAATATTGAAATGGGCGAGATGTTATCCATCAAACTGGAGCCAAAGAGAGACAATGAGAGGGAGGATATATCAGGATGGCTTGAGTACCTCAAGGATCAGCGCTGGGACTAATACTGCTCATATTTTCTCTACTTGAAAAGGGAAGTGGACTCATATGTCGCTGTTTCAGGACAATGTATATTTACTAAACTGAACTGTGTCAGGGTTTAACAACAAAATGTTACAGGATTGCATGTTACAAATGTTACAAAATGTATAATTTTCTAACATACAGTTCATCTTTTTATTAGTCACTTATAGTCAATTATGTTTTCAGTAGCTCTGTTTAAGTATATATACATTAAATATTTATCTATTATTAAATGATTATGTATTATTATATATTACTTTTTATGTAATAATATTTTAATACTAATGGAAACTCGCTAAATATTACCTCTCATAACTAAATCTATCCGTGATCGATATGGAAGCAAATCAAGACAATTAACGGTATGTGGAAGACTTGTAGTTCTCACCCAACACAGTGTTGTTCGTCAATATCCTCCTCTGCGACGACACCTTCCCAGAAACTATCTGGTTCAGAGCGTCGTATCCAGTGTCAGTTTTGGGCTGTATCATCACTGTGTATTGGTTGGTCGCCCCCAGCCCCAGGAAGTAGCCGTAACAGAACGTTTCAGGAGTGTTACAGGTCACCATGGAAGTAGTGAAGGTCGCTGTAGGGTCTTGGTTGGTGGTGACCTCCGTGATGGTTGCCATGTACTCAGTTGCTGCTGACGGGAGTGTCCAGTGCCATTCTGTCGTCTGGCTGAAGATAAAGCTCCCAGCAATGTCGTAATCTGAAAGTTTATATGATATTACACTTCTCTGAATGTTGGTAAGAGTTAAGTAATGGTGGAGCAGAGAGGGAGGGAGGGAGCATTTAAATATATATTTTATTTACGTATACAAGAGTTGTTACATACTTGTAAAGCAACTAGGACGCATAGCGTTTCGGGCGGGTCCTTAATCCTATTTTCCCCCGGAATACGACCCGCCAAATATTTTATCAACCAGGTACCCATTCACTGCTGGATGAACAGAGGCTACAGTTCAATATTGACACCCGGTCAATCATATCCGGCCAGGATACGAACCCAGGCCATATAGTTCGCGAAGTTCCGGGCGAGTATTTTAGCAATGCGCCACGGAGGCCATGTTTCATAAGTGTAAATGTAGAGGTGGTTGATCTGTGTAATGTCTGGGGTCTGATATGTCAGAAAGTTTATTTTATGCAAATATGCACTGGAGTAAATAGTGTAAGAACATAAGTGGAAAAATGTGAGGGGTGTGGAAGGAATATTCCTGTTAATGTAGAGTGATAATGAACGGCTGCTCTAAACAGCCTGTTGGCCCAAGGTCTCGTAAGTCAAGTCTGGCCTCGGGCCGGGCTTGGGGAGTAGAAGAACTCCCAGAATCCCATCAACCAGGTATCAAACAGATGAATAAGTTTCCATGTCAAAGGTCAACGTATTTGTGCATGAAACTAAAGAGATGTTACTTTTAAAACTGGGACGTTCATCCTCTTGTGATTCTTTATATCCATCAGTGGGGGTCGATAACCTCTTGGCCAAAATTTCCTGTCAATTCTCCCAATTTTCTCAAATGATTAGACAGCAACTGTGTGTGTACGGCCTCGGTCTACACCCAGCGGCCCTCAAGGTAATTTCCAGAAGCTAAGAAAACTTTCCCGATGGCATTAAGCACTGGGAAGTATTGCATCTACAGCATATGTTTTCGATCAATTTACTAGAGGAGAATATATATATGACCATGATGAATACTGAAAAATATGCAAATATTCTGGGAAGATATGTTTTGCTGCATACAATATTGATTCTTTGACACACACGCACGCACACACACACACACACACACACACACACACACACACACACACACACACACACACACACACACACACACACACACACACACACACACACACAGAATCAGAGAGAAAGACCTGGGGGTTGATATCACGCCAGACCTGTCCCCTGAAGCTCATATCAAAAGGATAATCTCAGCGGCATATGCCAGGTTGGCTAACATAAGAACGGCCTTTAGAAACTAGTGTAAGGAATCTTTCAGAACATTATATACCACATATGTCAGACCAATCCTGGAGTATGCGGCTCCAGCATGGAGTCCATATCTAGTCAAGCATAAAACTAAACTGGAAAAGGTTCAAAGGTTTGCCACCAGACTATTACCTGAACTGAGGGGTTTGAGCTACGAGGAGAGACTACGAGAATTAAACCTCACGTCACTGTGAGACAGAAGAGTTAGAGGGGACATGATCACCACATACAAGATTCTCAGAAGAATTGATAGGGTAGATAAAGACAGACTATTTAACACAAGGGGCATACGTACTAGGGGACACAGGTGGAAATTGAGTGCCCAAATGAGCCATAGAGACGTTAGAAAGAATTTTTCAGTGTCAGATTAGTAGACAAATAGAATGCATTAGGAAGTGATGTGGTGGAGGCTGAGTCCATACACAGTTTCAAGTGTAGATATGATAGAGCCCAGTAGACTTAGGAACCTGTATATTAGTTGATTGACCGTTGAGAGGCGGGACCAAAGAGCCAGAGCTCAACCCCCGCAAGCACAGCTTGGTAAGTACAACTAGGTAAGTACTCACACACACACACACGCGCGCACACACACAATAGCGACGGTAATCAGTATGTAAAAAAGTGAAGATCAATCCTGTAAAGGCGTTTATATACCTGCTGCAGGTCACTTTATCTCACCTTGGATTGTGTGAACATCTGACTCTAACATTGTGTTAGAGTCAGCAGTTGCGTATCCAACCAAGAGGACATTCACCGTGTTGCTTCCTGGTGTGTATCCTACAACGTTACACAACGCAGGTGAAGTAAGGTCCTCACACACATTTACGGTGACAGTTCCTGCTGCCTCGTCTTCCGTCCAGTAATTCACCAGTTCAAATTTGTCGCTGCTAGCCGTGGGGGTTGCTTCCACTGTGGTTGTCAACGGTTCATGTTCTAGCGTCACTGATTTAAACTCTGGCTCTGGAAAATATCATAAAGTGTAAATATTTTAGATTTGAAAAAGATAAGAGTGAAGAATTGTAATAATCTGTCCGGTCAAGTTCCAGTGTCGTAATCTGGAAGTCGATCAACATTGTTGATGTGTTATAATATTTGGTTCGGCCAACAGGTGTTGTTCCTTAGCAGGTGTTGCACCTGTTAGATGGACCATCACACTGTTGACCTGACCTAAACAAATCTTCCTTCACCTTAAAGTACTGTCTACGCTTTATATTACATACATGTCAAATTGCACTTGTCTGTTCCCAGAGATTAAAGGAAAAATTGGCCAGTAAAATACCTAAATCCTTATATGACTTGATCCTCGTAGCTGTGATATTTGAATTTTCAAAATAATTTAAAGTAATATATCTGTACCCATAGACTAACATTTGCTCAACACTAAAACTACTGATTTTTTGTTAAATGTCTTTACATTTGAGTTATATAGTACAGTGCACTAATACCCAACTCTCGTAAAGACAAGATCTTCAGTCTCAGTTGAAGGAGAGGACTCAACTATATCTTACTTGTCTTAGTAGCATCGTTGATGGTCACTGTGCCTCTCGTCACCGTCACCACCGCTGTGGAAGAACCCTCATTCACCGTCACTCCATTTATTTCACGGTAGACCTTGAGGCCGCTGCTAGTGATGCCGTCTTGTAATATCAGATATTGTATGTTGGTCGTCTTGGTAATTGACGACCCAAGAACAACCAAAGTCGTCCCGTCATCAGTAATGATCTTGTCTGTGTCTTGAGGTGCTTGGTCATATGACAGCCTTAATATCTTCCCGTCACCAACCTTATTGACGCTTGTCAACAGTGCCAAGTTGCTCAAATCTAAAAATGTAATATATATATATATATATATATATATATATATATATATATATATATATATATATATATATATATATATATATATATATGTCGTACCTAGTAGCCAGAATTCACTTTTCAGCCTACAATGCAAGGCCCGATTTGCCTAATAAGCCAAGTTTTCATGAATAAATATATTTTCTCTAATTTTTTTCTTATGAAATGATAAAGCAACTCATTTCATTATGTAAGAGGTCAATTTTTTTTTATTGGAGTTAAAATTAACGTAGATATATGACCGAACCTAACCAACCCTACCTAACCTAACCTATCTCTATCGGTTAGGTTAGGTTAGGTAGCCGAAAAAGTTAGGTTAGGTTAGGTAGGTTAGGTAGTCGAAAAGCAATTAATTCATGAAAACTTGGCTTATTAGGCAAATCGGGCCTTGCATAGTAGGCTCAGAAGTGAGTTCTGGCTACTAGGTACGACATATATATATATATATATATATATATATATATATATATATATATATATATATATATATATATATATATATATATATATATATATATATATACTATGTACATACTGCATATTCCGTTCTATTTTCAGTGATCAAATTTCCCAACTAGTGAGGATGGCAAGGCGTAAGAAGAGTGCCTCGGCGGGGGAGGGGGGGAGTATGTTTTTGAACAGTTTTGTTCTTGAGTTATATAATGGCCATGCTATACAATATCGAAAATTATTCGTTGACACAACTAGGGAGCTAAATCACAACACTAGAATGACATATTGCAATATTGCAAGCAATCTGAAAGATCATTGAAAATTAGTATGTTGAACAGTACATACATTTTAATGCTAAGGCGTCTAAATTAATACACAATGGAAAGAAAAATTGTGAAGCAAACTATTGAATGACCTTGATTGAAACTAATTCAAAAGAGACCTGGAGTTACAGTGCTTTGTGATCTTGAGTCAAATAACAAGTGATAGTTTGGAATGAAAGCATAATTCTCACCTGGCATGGTAAAGTCGAGAGAACCTTTACTGATCTGGGTATAACTTCCTGTTTGACCTGAATATAATCGCAGTTCGAACACAATGTGATCATTCACACCAAAGGCTGGTGTAGAGAAAGTGGTACATGAACCCACTGCAGTCGCAGCCACACTGGACTCTTCCGCAGAGTCCCCATTGATCCTAACAACTGTGATCTCTGCATAAGTAACTCCTGCTAGTGGGTCCTTATAACAAATGTCGAAGGTGTCACCTTTTCCAAATATTATTTCTTTAACAATCACCTCAGTAACGTCACCTGAAAAGAAAGATATTTCAAGGCACACCAGTAGATGTTAGTGTTGAATTGGTCTGTATTGCACGCCATGTTGCAGGTCATTTTATCGTAAAGGAAGACTACATTTTTAAAGATCATAAAGTCTTCGACGCTGCCACACGTGAACCTGTAATGCAAGCAGAAGAACAACGTTGGGTAACGGGAAGAATATTGAAATGGGCGAGATGTTATCCATCAAACTGGAGCCAAAGAGAGACAATGAGAGGGAGGATATATCAGGATGGCTTGAGTACCTCAAGGATCAGCGCTGGGACTAATACTGCTCCTATTTTCTCTACTTGAAAAAGGAAGTGGACTCATATGTCGCTGTTTCAGGACAATGTATATTTACTAAACTGAACTGTGTCAGGGTTTAACAACAAAATGTTACAGGATTGTATGGTACAAAATGTATAATTTTCTATCATACAGTTCATCTTTTTATTAGTCACTTATAGTCAATTATGTTTACAGTAACTCTGTTTAAGTTTAAAAATATATATTAAATATTTATCTATTATGAAATAATTATGTATTATTATTTATTATTTTTTGTGTAATAATATTTATTACTTTTTATGTAATAATATTTTAATACTAATGGAAACTCGCTAAATATTACCTCTCATAACTAAATCTATCCGTGATCGATATGGAAGCAAATCAAGACAATTAACGGTATGTTGAAGACTTGTAGTTCTCACCCAACACAGTGTTGTTCGTCAATATCCTCCTCTGCGACGACACCTTCCCAGAAACTATCTGGTTCAGAGCGTCGTATCCAGTGTCAGTTTTGGGCTGTATCATCACTGTGTATTGGTTGGTCGCCCCCAGCCCCAGGAAGTAGCCGTAACAGAACGTTTCAGGAGTGTTACAGGTCACCATGGAAGTAGTGAAGGTCGCCGTAGGGTCTTGGTTGGTGGTGACCTCCGTGATGGTTGCCATGTACTCAGTTGCTGCTGACGGGAGTGTCCAGTGCCATTCTGTCGTCTGGCTGAAGATAAAGCTCCCAGCAATGTCGTAATCTGAAAGTTTATATGATATTACACTTCTCTGAATGTTGGTAAGAGTTAAGTAATGGTGGAGCAGAGAGGGAGGGAGGGAGCATTTAAATATATATTTTATTTATGTATACAAGAGTTGTTACATACTTGTAAAGCAACTAGCACGCATAGCGTTTCGGGCGGGTCCTTAATCCTATTTTCCCCCGGAATACGACCCACCAAATATTTTATCAACCAGGTACCCATTCACTGCTGGATGAACAGAGGCTACAGTTCAATATTGACACCCGGTCAATCATATCCGGCCAGGATACGAACCCAGGCCATATAGTTCGCGAAGTTCCGGGCGAGTATTTTACCAATGCGCCACGGAGGCCATGTTTCATAAGTGTAAATGTAGAGGTGGTTGATCTGTGTAATGTCTGGGGTCTGATATGTCAGAAAGTTTATTTTATGCAAATATGCACTGGAGTAAATAGTGTAAGAACATAAGTGGAAAAATGTGAGGAGTGTGGAAGGAATATTCCTGTTAATGTAGAGTGATAATGAACGGCTGCTCTAAACAGCCTGTTGGCCCAAGCTCTCGTAAGTCAAGTCTGGCCTCGGGCCGGGCTTGGGGAGTAGAAGAACTCCCAGAATCCCATCAACCAGGTATCAAACAGATGAATAAGTTTCCATGTCAAAGGTCAACGTATTTGTGCATGAAACTAAAGAGATGTTACTTTTAAAACTGGGACGTTCAACCTCTTGTGATTCTTTATATCCATCAGTGGGGGTCGATAACCTCTTGGCCAAAATTTCCTGTCAATTCTCCCAATTTTCTCAAATGATTAGACAGCAACTGTGTGTGTACGGCCTCGGTCTACACCCAGCGGCCCTCAAGGTAATTTCCAGAAGCTAAGAAAACTTTCCCGATGGCATTAAGCACTGGGAAGTATTGCATCTACAGCATATGTTTTCGATCAATTTACTGGAGGAGAATATATATATGAACATGATGTATACTGAAAAATATGCAAATATTCTGGGAAGATATGTTTTGCTGCATACAATATTGATTCTTTGACACACACGCACGCACACACACACACACACACACACACACACACACACACACACACACACACACACACACACACACACACACACACACACACACACACACACACAGAATCAGAGAGAAAGACCTGGGGGTTGATATCACGCCAGACCTGTCCTCTGAAGCTCATATCAAGAGGATAACATCAGCGGCATATGCCAGGTTGGCTAACATAGGAACGGCCTTTAGAAACTTGTGTAAGGAATCTTTCAGAACATTATATACCATATATGTCAGACCATATATGCCTGGAGTATGCGGCTCCAGTATGGAATCCATATCTAGTCAAGCATGAGACTAAACTGGAAAAGGTTCAAAGGTTTGCCACCAGACTAGTACCCGAACTGAGGGGTATGAGCTACGAGGAGAGACTACGGAAATTAAACCTCACGTTACTGTGAGACAGAAGAGTTAGAGGGGACATGACCACCACATACAAGATTCTCAGAATTGATAGGGTAGATAAGACAAACTATTTAACACAAGGGGCATACGCACTAGGGGATACAGGTGGAAATTGAGTGCCCAAATGAGCCATAGAGACGTTAGAAAGATTTTTTCAGTGTCAGATTAGTAGACAAATAGACTGCATTCGGAAGTGATGTGGTGGAGGCTGACTCCATACACAGCTTCAAGTGTAGATATGATAGAGCCCAGTAGACTCAGGAACCTGTATATTAGTTTATTGACCGTTGAGAGGCGGGACCAAAGAGCCAGAGCTCAACCCCCGCAAGCACAGCTTGGTAAGTACAACTAGGTAAGTACTCACACACACACACACGCGCGCACACACACAATAGCGACGGTAATCAGTATGTAAAAAAGTGAAGATCAATCCTGTAAAGGCGTTTATATACCTGCTGCAGGTCACTTTATCTCACCTTGGATTGTGTGAACATCTGACTCTAACATTGTGTTAGAGTCAGCAGTTGCGTATCCAACCAAGAGGACATTCACCGTGTTGCTTCCTGGTGTGTATCCTACAACGTTACACGACGCAGGTGAAGTAAGGTCCTCACACACAGTCACGGTGACAGTTCCTGCTGCCTCGTCTTCCGTCCAGTAATTCACCAGTTCAAATTTGTCGCTGCTAGCCGTGGGGGTTGCTTCCACTGTGGTTGTCAACGGTTCATGTTCTAGCGTCACTGATTTAAACTCTGGCTCTGGAAAATATCATAAAGTGTAAATATTTTAGATCTGAAAGAAGATAAGAGTGAAGAATTGTAATAATCTGTCCGGTCAAGTTCCAGTGTCGTAATCTGGAAGTCGATCAACATTGTTGATGTGTTATAATATTTGGTTCGGCCAACAGGTGTTGTTCCTTAGCAGGTGTTGCACCTGTTAGCTGGACCATCACACTGTTGACCTGACCTAAACAAATCTTCCTTCACCTTAAAGTACTGTCTACGCTTTATATTACATACATGTCAAATTGCACTTGTCTGTTCCCAGAGATTAAAGGAAAAATTGGCCAGTAAAATACCTAAATCCTTATATGACTTGATCCTCGTAGCTGTGATATTTGAATTTTCAAAATAATTTAAAGTAATATATCTGTACCCATAGACTAACATTTGCTCAACACTAAAACTACTGATTTTTTGTTAAATGTCTTTACATTTGAGTTATATAGTACAGTGCACTAATACCCAACTCTCGTAAAGACAAGATCTTCAGTCTCAGTTGAAGGAGAGGACTCAACTATATCTTACTTGTCTTAGTAGCATCGTTGATGGTCACTGTGCCTCTCGTCACCGTCACCACCGCTGTGGAAGAACCCTCATTCACCGTCACTCCATTTATTTCACGGTAGACCTTGAGGCCGCTGCTAGTGATGCCGTCTTGTAATATCAGATATTGTATGTTGGTCGTCTTGGTAATTGACGACCCAAGAACAACCAAAGTCGTCCCGTCATCAGTAATGATCTTGTCTGTGTCTTGAGGTGCTTGATTATATGACAGCCTTAATATCTTCCCGTCACCAACCTTATTGACGCTTGTCAACTGTGCCAAGTTGCTCAAATCTAAAAATGTAATATATATATATATATATATATATATATATATATATATATATATATATATATATATATATATATATATACTGTGTACATACTGCATATTCCGTTGTATTTTCAGTGATCAAATCTCCCAACTAGTGAGGATGGCAAGGCGTAAGAGGAGTGCCTCGGCGGGGGGGGGGGGGGGGGAGGAGTATGTTTTTGAACAGTTTTGTTCTTGAGTTATATAATGGCCATGCTATACAATATCGAAAATTATTCGTTGACACAACTAAGGAGCTAAATCACAACACTAGAATGACATATTGCAATATTGCAAGCAATCTGAATGATCATTGAAAATTAGTATGTTGAACAGTACATACATTTTAATGCTAAGGCGTCTAAATTAATTCACAATGGAAAGAAAAATTGTGAAGCAAACTATTGAATGACCTTTATTGAAACTAATTCAAAAGAGACCTGGAGTTACAGTGCTTTGTGATCTTGAGTCAAGTAACAAGTGATAGTTGGGAATGAAAGCATAATCCTCACCTGGCATGGTGAAGTCGAGAGAACCTTTACTGATCTGGGTATAACTTCCTGTTTGACCTGAATATAATCGCAGTTCGAACACAATGTGATCATTTACACCAATGGCTGGTGTAGAGAAAGTGGTACATGAACCCACTGCAGTCGCAGCCACACTGGACTCTTCCGCAGAGTCCCCATTGATCCTAACAACTGTGATCTCTGCATAAGTAACTTCTGCTAGTGGGTCCTTATAACAAATGTCGAAGGTGCCATCTGTTCCAAATACTATTTCTTTAACAATCACCTCAGTTACGTCACCTGAAAAGAAAGATATTTCAAGGCACACCATTAGATGTTAGTGTTAAATTAGTTTGTATTGCACGCCATGTTGCAGGTCATTTTACCGGAAAGGAAGACTACATTTTTAAAGATCATAAAGTCTTCGACGCTGCCACACGTGAACCTGTAATGCAAGCAGAAGAACAACGTTGGGTAACGGGAAGAATATTGAAATGGGCGAGATGTTATCCATCAAACTGGAGCCAAAGAGAGACAATGAGAGGGAGGATATATCAGGATGGCTTGAGTACCTCAAGGATCAGCGCTGGGACTAATACTGCTCATATTTTCTCTACTTGAAAAGGGAAGTGGACTCATATGTCGCTGTTTCAGGACAATGTATATTTACTAAACTGAACTGTGTCAGGGTTTAACAACAAAATGTTACAGGATTGCATGTTACAAATGTTACAAAATGTATAATTTTCTAACATACAGTTCATCTTTTTATTAGTCACTTATAGTCAATTATGTTTTCAGTAGCTCTGTTTAAGTATATATACATTAAATATTTATCTATTATTAAATGATTATGTATTATTATTTATTACTTTTTATGTAATAATATTTTAATACTAATGGAAACTCGCTAAATATTACCTCTCATAACTAAATCTATCCGTGATCGATATGGAAGCAAATCAAGACAATTAACGGTATGTGGAAGACTTGTAGTTCTCACCCAACACAGTGTTGTTCGTCAATATCCTCCTCTGCGACGACACCTTCCCAGAAACTATCTGGTTCAGAGCGTCGTATCCAGTGTCAGTTTTGGGCTGTATCATCACTGTGTATTGGTTGGTCGCCCCCAGCCCCAGGAAGTAGCCGTAACAGAACGTTTCAAGAGTGTCACAGGTCACCATGGAAGTAGTGAAGGTCACCGTAGGGTCTTGCTTGGTGGTGACCTCCGTGATGGTTGCCATGTACTCAGTTGCTGCTGACGGGAGTGTCCAGTGCCATTCTGTCGTCTGGCTGAAGATAAAGCTCCCAGCAATGTCGTAATCTGAAAGTTTATATGATATTACACTTCTCTGAATGTTGGTAAGAGTTAAGTAATGGTGGAGCAGAGAGGGAGGGAGGGAGCATTTAAATATATATTTTATTTATGTATACAAGAGTTGTTACATACTTGTAAAGCAACTAGCACGCATAGCGTTTCGGGCGGGTCCTTAATCCTATTTTCCCCCGGAATACGACCCACCAAATATTTTATCAACCAGGTACCCATTCACTGCTGGATGAACAGAGGCTACAGTTCAGTATTGACACCCGGTCAATCATATCCGGCCAGGATACGAACCCAGGCCATATAGTTCGCGAAGTTCCGGGCGAGTATTTTACCAATGCGCCACGGAGGCCATGTTTCATAAGTGTAAATGTAGAGGTGGTTGATCTGTGTAATGTCTGGGGTCTGATATGTCAGAAAGTTTATTTTATGCAAATATGCACTGGAGTAAATAGTGTAAGAACATAAGTGGAAAAATGTGAGGAGTGTGGAAGGAATATTCCTGTTAATGTAGAGTGATAATGAACGGCTGCTCTAAACAGCCTGTTGGCCCAAGCTCTCGTAAGTCAAGTCTGGCCTCGGGCCGGGCTTGGGGAGTAGAAGAACTCCCAGAATCCCATCAACCAGGTATCAAACAGATGAATAAGTTTCCATGTCAAAGGTCAACGTATTTGTGCATGAAACTAAAGAGATGTTACTTTTAAAACTGGGACGTTCAACCTCTTGTGATTCTTTATATCCATCAGTGGGGGTCGATAACCTCTTGGCCAAAATTTCCTGTCAATTCTCCCAATTTTCTCAAATGATTAGACAGCAACTGTGTGTGTACGGCCTCGGTCTACACCCAGCGGCCCTCAAGGTAATTTCCAGAAGCTAAGAAAACTTTCCCGATGGCATTAAGCACTGGGAAGTATTGCATCTACAGCATATGTTTTCGATCAATTTACTGGAGGAGAATATATATATGAACATGATGTATACTGAAAAATATGAAAATATTATGGGAAGATATGTTTTGCTGCATACAATATTGATTCTTTGACACACACGCACGCACACACACACACACACACACACACACACACACACACACACACACACACACACACACACACACACACACACACACACACACACAGAGTCAGACAGAGAGAAAGACCTGGGGGTTGATATCACTCCAGACCTGTCCTCTGAAGCTCATACCAAGAGGATAACATCAGCGGCATATGCCAGGTTGGCTAACATAGGAACGGCCTTTTGAAACTTGTGTAAGGAATCTTTCAGAACATTATATACCATATATGTCAGACCATATATGCCTGGAGTATGCGGCTCCAGCATGGAGTCCATATCTAGTCAAGCATGAGACTAAACTGGAAAAGGTTCAAAGGTTTGCCACCAGACTAGTACCCGAACTGAGGGGTATGAACTACGAGGAGAGACTACGGAAATTAATCCTCACGTTACTGTGAGACAGAAGAGTTAGAGGGGACATGATCACCACATACAAGATTCTCAGAATTGATAGGGTAGATAAGACAGACTATTTAACACAAGGGGCATACGCACTAGGGGATACAGGTGGAAATTGAGTGCCCAAATGAGCCATAGAGACGTTAGAAAGAATTTTTCAGTGTCAGATTAGTAGACAAATAGACTGCATTCGGAAGTGATGTGGTGGAGGCTGACTCCGTACACAGCTTCAAGTGTAGATATGATAGAGCCCAGTAGACTCAGGAACCTGTATATTAGTTTATTGACCGTTGAGAGGCGGGACCAAAGAGCCAGAGCTCAACCCCCGCAAGCACAGCTTGGTAAGTACAACTAGGTAAGTACTCACACACACACACACGCGCGCACACACACAATAGCGACGGTAATCAGTATGTAAAAAAGTGAAGATCAATCCTGTAAAGGCGTTTATATACCTGCTGCAGGTCACTTTATCTCACCTTGGATTGTGTGAACATCTGACTCTAACATTGTGTTAGAGTCAGCAGTTGCGTATCCAACCAAGAGGACATTCACCGTGTTGCTTCCTGGTGTGTATCCTACAACGTTACACGACGCAGGTGAAGTAAGGTCCTCACACACAGTCACGGTGACAGTTCCTGCTGCCTCGTCTTCCGTCCAGTAATTCACCAGTTCAAATTTGTCGCTGCTAGCCGTGGTGGTTGCTTCCACTGTGGTTGTCAACGGTTCATGTTCTAGCGTCACTGATTTAAACTCTGGCTCTGGAAAATATCATAAAGTGTAAATATTTTAGATCTGAAAGAAGATAAGAGTGAAGAATTGTAATAATCTGTCCGGTCAAGTTCCAGTGTCGTAATCTGGAAGTCGATCAACATTGTTGATGTGTTATAATATTTGGTTCGGCCAACAGGTGTTGTTCCTTAGCAGGTGTTGCACCTGTTAGCTGGACCATCACACTGTTGACCTGACCTAAACAAATCTTCCTTCACCTTAAAGTACTGTCTACGCTTTATATTACATACATGTCAAATTGCACTTGTCTGTTCCCAGAGATTAAAGGAAAAATTGGCCAGTAAAATACCTAAATCCTTATATGACTTGATCCTCGTAGCTGTGATATTTGAATTTTCAAAATAATTTAAAGTAATATATCTGTACCCATAGACTAACATTTGCTCAACACTAAAACTACTGATTTTTTTGTTAAATGTCTTTACATTTGAGTTATATAGTACAGTGCACTAATACCCAACTCTCGTAAAGACAAGATCTTCAGTCTCAGTTGAAGGAGAGGACTCAACTATATCTTACTTGTCTTAGTAGCATCGTTGATGTTCACTGTGCCTCTCGTCACCGTCACCACCGCTGTGGAAGAACCCTCATTCACCGTCACTCCATTTATTTCACGGTAGACCTTGAGGCCGCTGCTAGTGATGTCGTCTTGTAATATCAGATATTGTATGTTGTTCGTCTTGGTAATTGACGACCCAAGAACAACCAAAGTCGTCCCGTCATCAGTAATGATCTTGTCTGTGTCTTGAGGTGCTTGGTCATATGACAGCCTTAATATCTTCCCGTCACCAACCTTATTGACGCTTGTCAACTGTGCCAAGTTGCTCAAATCTAAAAATGTAATATATATATATATATATATATATATATATATATATATATATATATATATATATATATATATATATATATATATATATATATATATATATATATACTGTGTACATACTGCATATTCCGTTGTATTTTCAGTGATCAAATTTCCCAACTAGTGAGGATTGCAAGGCGTAAGAAGAGTGCCTCGGCGGGGGGGGGGGGAGTATGTTTTTGAACAGTTTTGTTCTTGAGTTATATAATGGCCATGCTATACAATATCGAAAATTATTCGTTGACACAACTAAGGAGCTAAATCACAACACTAGAATGACATATTGCAATATTGCAAGCAATCTGAATGATCATTGAAAATTAGTATGTTGAACAGTACATACATTTTAATGCTAAGGCGTCTAAATTAATTCACAATGGAAAGAAAAATTGTGAAGCAAACTATTGAATGACCTTTATTGAAACTAATTCAAAAGAGACCTGGAGTTACAGTGCTTTGTGATCTTGAGTCAAGTAACAAGTGATAGTTGGGAATGAAAGCATAATTCTCACCTGGCACGGTGAAGTCGAGAGAACCTTTACTGATCTGGGTATAACTTCCTGTTTGACCTGAATATAATCGCAGTTCGAACACAATGTGATCATTCACACCAAAGGCTGGTGTAGAGAAAGTGGTACATGAACCCACTGCAGTCGCAGCCACACTGGACTCTTCCGCAGAGTCCCCATTGATCCTAACAACTGTGATCTCTGCATAAGTAACTTCTGCTAGTGGGTCCTTATAACAAATGTCGAAGGTGCCATCTGTTCCAAATACTATTTCTTTAACAATCACCTCAGTTACGTCACCTGAAAAGAAAGATATTTCAAGGCACACCAGTAGATGTTAGTGTTGAATTGGTCTGTATTGCACGCCATGTTGCAGGTCATTTTACCGTAAAGGAAAACTGCATTTTTAAATATCATAAAGTCTTCGACGCTGCCACACGTGAACCTGTAATGCAAGCAGAAGAACAACGTTGGGTAACGGGAAGAATATTGAAATGGGCGAGATGTTATCCATCAAACTGGAGCCAAAGAGAGACAATGAGAGGGAGGACAATCAGGATGGCTTGAGTACCTCAAGGATCAGCGCTGGGACTAATACTGCTCCTATTTTCTCTACTTGAAAAAGGAAGTGGACTCATATGTCGCTGTTTCAGGACAATGTATATTTACTAAACTGAATTATGTCAGGGTTTAACAACAAAATGTTACAGGATTGTATGCTACAAAATGTATAATTTTCTATCATACAGTTCATCTTTTTATTAGTCACTTATAGTCAATTATGTTTACAGTAACTCTGTTTAAGTATAATTATATACATTAAATATTTATCTATTATTAAATGATTTTGTATTATTATTTATTACTTTTTATGTAATAATATTTTAATACTAATATTACCTCTCATAACTAAATCTATCCGTGATCGATATGGAAGCAAACCAAGACAATTAACGGTATGTGGAAGACTTGTAGTTCTCACCCAACACAGTGTTGTTCGTCAATATCCTCCTCTGCGACGACACCTTCCCAGAAACTATCTGGTTCAGAGCGTCGTATCCAGTGTCAGTTTTGGGCTGTATCATCACTGTGTATTGGTTGGTCGCCCCCAGCCCCAGGAAGTAGCCGTAACAGAACGTTTCAAGAGTGTCACAGGTCACCATGGAAGTAGTGAAGGTCGCCGTAGGGTCTTGCTTGGTGGTGACCTCCGTGATGGTTGCCATGTACTCAGTTGCTGCTGACGGGAGTGTCCAGTGCCATTCTGTCGTCTGGCTGAAGATAAAGCTCCCAGCAATGTCGTAATCTGAAAGTTTATATGATATTACACTTCTCTGAATGTTGGTAAGAGTTAAGTAATGGTGGAGCAGAGAGGGAGGGAGGGAGCATTTAAATATATATTTTATTTATGTATACAAGAGTTGTTACATACTTGTAAAGCAACTAGCACGCATAGCGTTTCGGGCGGGTCCTTAATCCTATTTTCCCCCGGAATACGACCCGCCAAATATTTTATCAACCAGGTACCCATTCACTGCTGGGTGAACAGAGGCTACAGTTCAATATTGACACCCGGTCAATCATATCCGGCCAGGATACGAACCCAGGCCATATAGTTCGCGAAGTTCCGGGCGAGTATTTTACCAATGCGCCACGGAGGCCATGTTTCATAAGTGTAAATGTAGAGGTGGTTGATCTGTGTAATGTCTGGGGTCTGATATGTCAGAAAGTTTATTTTATGCAAATATGCACTGGAGTAAATAGTGTAAGAACATAAGTGGAAAAATGTGAGGAGTGTGGAAGGAATATTCCTGTTAATGTAGAGTGATAATGAACGGCTGCTCTAAACAGCCTGTTGGCCCAAGCTCTCGTAAGTCAAGTCTGGCCTCGGGCCGGGCTTGGGGAGTAGAAGAACTCCCAGAATCCCATCAACCAGGTATCAAACAGATGAATAAGTTTCCATGTCAAAGGTCAACGTATTTGTGCATGAAACTAAAGAGATGTTACTTTTAAAACTGGGACGTTCAACCTCTTGTGATTCTTTATATCCATCAGTGGGGGTCGATAACCTCTTGGCCAAAATTTCCTGTCAATTCTCCCAATTTTCTCAAATGATTAGACAGCAACTGTGTGTGTACGGCCTCGGTCTACACCCAGCGGCCCTCAAGGTAATTTCCAGAAGCTAAGAAAACTTTCCCGGTGGCATTAAGCACTGGGAAGTATTGCATCTACAGCATATGTTTTCGATCAATTTACTAGAGGAGAATATATATATGACCATGATGAATACTGAAAAATATGCAAATATTCTGGGAAGATATGTTTTGCTGCATACAATATTGATTCTTTGACACACACGCACGCACACACACACACACACACACACACACACACACACACACACACACACACACACACACACACACACACACACACACACACACACACACACACACAGAGTCAGAGAGAGAGAAAGACCTGGGGGTTGATATCACGCCAGACCTGTCCTCTGAAGCTCATATCAAGAGGATAACATCAGCGGCATATGCCAGGTTGGCTAACATAGGAACGGCCTTTAGAAACTTGTGTAAGGAATCTTTCAGAACATTATATACCATATAAGTCAGACCATATATGCCTGGAGTATGCGGCTCCAGTATGGAGTCCATATCTAGTCAAGCATGAGACTAAACTGGAAAAGGTTCAAAGGTTTGCCACCAGACTAGTACCCGAACTGAGGGGTATGAGCTACGTGGAGAGACTACGGAAATTAAACCTCACGTTACTGTGAGACAGAAGAGTTAGAGGGGACATGATCACCACATACAATATTCTCAGAATTGATAGGGTAGATAAGACAGACTATTTAACACAAGGGGCATACGCACTAGGGGATACAGGTGGAAATTGAGTGCCCAAATGAGCCATAGAGACGTTAGAAAGAATTTTTCAGTGTCAAATAGACTGCATTCGGAAGTGATGTGGTGGAGGCTGACTCCATACACAGCTTCAAGTGTAGATATGATAGAGCCCAGTAGACTCAGGAACCTGTATATTAGTTTATTGACCGTTGAGAGGCGGGACCAAAGAGCCAGAGCTCAACCCCCGCAAGCACAGCTTGGTAAGTACAACTAGGTAAGTACTCACACACACACACACGCGCGCACACACACAATAGCGACGGTAATCAGTATGTAAAAAAGTGAAGATCAATCCTGTAAAGGCGTTTATATACCTGCTGCAGGTCACTTTATCTCACCTTGGATTGTGTGAACATCTGACTCTAACATTGTGTTAGAGTCAGCAGTTGCGTATCCAACCAAGAGGACATTCACCGTGTTGCTTCCTGGTGTGTATCCTACAACGTTACACGACGCAGGTGAAGTAAGGTCCTCACACACATTCACGGTGACAGGTCCTGCCGCCTTGTTTACCATCCAGTAATTCACCAGTTCAAATTTGTCGCTGCTAGCCGTGGTGGTTGCTTCCACTGTGGTTGTCAACGGTTCATGTTCTAGCGTCACTGATTTAAACTCTGGCTCTGGAAAATATCATAAAGTGTAAATATTTTAGATCTGAAAGAAGATAAGAGTGAAGAATTGTAATAATCTGTCCGGTCAAGTTTAGTGTCGTAATCTGGAAGTCGATCAACATTGTTGATGTGTTATAATATTTGGTTCGGCCAACAGGTGTTGTTCCTTAGCAGGTGTTGCACCTGTTAGCTGGACCATCACACTGTTGACCTGACCTAAACAAATCTTCCTTCACCTTAAAGTACTGTCTACGCTTTATATTACATACATGTCCAATTGCACTTGTCTGTTCCCAGAGATTAAAGGAAAAATTGGCCAGTAAAATACCTAAATCCTTATATGACTTGATCCTCGTAGCTGTGATATTTGAATTTTCAAAATAATTTAAAGTAATATATCTGTACCCATAGACTAACATTTGCTCAACACTAAAACTACTGATTTTTTGTTAAATGTCTTTACATTTGAGTTATATAGTACAGTGCACTAATACCCAACTCTCGTAAAGACAAGATCTTCAGTCTCAGTTGAAGGAGAGGACTCAACTATATCTTACTTGTCTTAGTAGCATCGTTGATGTTCACTGTGCCTCTCGTCACCGTCACCACCGCTGTGGAAGAACCCTCATTCACCGTCACTCCATTTATTTCACGGTAGACCTTGAGGCCGCTGCTAGTGATGTCGTCTTGTAATATCAGATATTGTATGTTGGTCGTCTTGGTAATTGACGACCCAAGAACAACCAAAGTCGTCCCGTCATCAGTAATGATCTTGTCTGTGTCTTGAGGTGCTTGGTCATATGACAGCCTTAATATCTTCCCGTCACCAACCTTATTGACGCTTGTCATTTGTGCCAAGTTGCTGAAATCTGAAATGTAATATATATATATATATATATATATATATATATATATATATATATATATATATATATATATATATATAATAAAGTGTACACCATAAGAAAAAGGGGGTGGTAGGAGAAGCGAACTCTCTTACGTATTCAGAGTTAAATGGCCAGTTTTTCCCTGAATGTTCTGTGTTCCCTTCTCTGAGGCTATATATATATATATATATATATATATATATATATATATATATATATATATATATATATATATATATATATATATATATATATATATATATATATATATATATAAAATACATTAGCTTGAATGGTGCCATAGTAAATAATGGTTGATCAACGCCCTTGCCAGAACATTAACCCTGATATGTGGTAATTTACTCTGAGCAGAGTTATGTATTCCATTCAGTCCTTTATTTCCAACAATGATTGGAGACTTTAATGCAACTTAATACTGGGGAAAATATTTTCCTGGAAAGGATTTATAGTAAATTCGATCAGGAAGCAGAATTTAAAAAGGGAAAATTACGACAAATTTCAGTGGGAACATGCTATTAGCATTCAAATTAACAACTCATTAGCTTGTAATACTGGCCAGAGGACGCTGAATTCTCACCTTGCATCATGAAATCGAGAGATCCTTTCCCGATTTGGATATAATTTCCGTCGTTTCCAGAATACAATCGCAGCTCGAATATGATGTGGCTGTCCACTTCAAGGACCAGTTTGTTGAAGGTCGAACATTGATCTGTGCGTATCGCTTTCATATTAGTCTGCTTCGTTGGGCCAGTAGTGATTTCTATAACAGTGATTTCAGCATATGTGACTTCTTCTAATGGGTCCTGGTAACACACATCGAAGGTGTCTTCTGTTTTTGGTAAAACTATTTCGTT